>NW_005341549.1:0-202 GCF_000412655.1 Myotis brandtii | reverse complement strand
ATTGAAAATTATGCTAAGTCCCATAATTAGTGTAAAGCAATGGCAGGAATTTTAACATGCCATCTACACCTTCATTTTTAACAATTGTACTACTCCCTCTCCTTGACTGAAGAAATAGTATCAATGTACCTGGAAATTACTGTTTTTGTTCACCTGTTATTAAGACAAAGTGTTTCCCAAATAGGGGACAAATGAGCAATAA
>NW_005341548.1:0-275 GCF_000412655.1 Myotis brandtii | reverse complement strand
TAGGACTAGAGGCCTGGTGCACGACATTCGTGCACTGAGGTGGGGGGCATCCCTCAGCCCAGCCTGTGCCCTCTTGCAGTTCAGGACCCCTCCGGGGATGTCCGCCTGCTGCTCCCGCCACCTCCACTGGAGATCAGCTTTTGGCTGAGTTGTGCTCCCCCTGTAGGAGTGCACTGACCACCAGGGTGCAGCTCCTGCATTAAGCGTCTGCCCCCTGGTGGTTTGTGTGTATCATAGTGACTGGTCATTCTGTTGTTTGGTTGATTTGCATATTA
>NW_005341547.1:0-1355 GCF_000412655.1 Myotis brandtii | reverse complement strand
GCAGAATCTATTGGTAAAGATAATGGACTTTCATTTTCTCTCTCTAAAAGTCCTTTGTGTTTATTTTTGTTTAGTTATAGACTTGTTTTACATGTTTGTTTGTTTTCCTCTGGCTACACATGTAAGACCTTCCAGGGCTGACTTATACTAGTACCATTCTCCTCACCCACTGATAGGTCAGTGTCTCTATGATGCAAAAGCCTGACGTAGAAGGTCTGTAGACCTGTCACATCCCTAAATATGACTCTCTCCTCCCATCTCAAAAAAGCCGCCAAAAGCAGGCCCATGGATTTCCTTCTTGTCTACTTGACTTTTATAAATTTCCTCCCTTTTTCTTCCCACATATCATCTGTCTGCTGTTTCCAGAGATCTTATCACCCACTTCACACCACATTTCTCATCTCTGCCCATGGAATCAGTTCTGCAGATCTGAATGGAAAACACTATGGCATTGTAAAACAATAAATGGTTTTGTAAAACAATGTGAATGGCAAAACAAGAAAGCTTTAGATGAAAATATAGATAAGTTATCTTCAAAATTATAGGGTAGATTAGTGGTTTTAAAAAGGACAAAAAGGTATTAACTGTAAAGAAAAAGTTTAATAATTTGGACTGGAGTAAAATTAAGAAACTTTGTTTATGTAAGGACACTACTAGGAGCATGAAATCTATACCCCTATGTGGGAAATGGTACTTTATAAACTTATAACCAGCAAAGGACTATTAACATAATTTACAAGCATCAGCTTATCCTTGAAGATTAGCCTGTCCTCTGAACAAGCATTGTTGAGCTTCTGGAAAACAAGTCTTAACTCTCAGAAATTCTCCCCTAATGTATTCTTTCCTTATGTAATATTTTTGAATTATACTGAGTTTGTTACTTTATCTACACATGGTTAGATCAAGAATTGGTAAGTAGAATGAAAACAACCAAATAAAGGTTGAATGTGAGAAGATTCAACTATCTCTGAGTTAACTCAGTGGTGAAATTTTGCTCCATAGGAGTACTTTAGAGAAAAAGATAAAAAAGGGCTTTCACAGTTATAGGCAGGAGAGGGTTTAAAAAGCAGTAAAATTAAAATAGTCATTGTTACTTAAGAATCTGTATTTTAACAAATGAATTCTTTTATAACATCTAAGAAGTGCTTACCTAGTGTCAGGAATTTTTCTGAGATTTTTATGTCTTACTTCTTTAGTCCCAACAGCAAGTTATATTACCCTCATTTTATGATTATACAAATTGAATCACAGGAAGATTAATTGTAATTTCTAGAGTAACACATCTAGTAAAAGGCCATGAACTCTTTTAAAAACCTTCCTTCTCTTCCCTTAACCAACTCCTTCTCCAAGTTTCT
>NW_005341546.1:0-712 GCF_000412655.1 Myotis brandtii | reverse complement strand
CCTAGTTTTTAAATGAAAGAGAAATCAAAAAGGTATCTATGGCTCTACAAACTTGGATATTTGGTAGACAGTTTCTTGACAATGTACATACAAATTACATTATTTATGGAAAACAAATTTATTTACCTAGTGTCAATGAAAAAAAAAATTCAAATTTTCCAAGTGAAAAAGAAGCTTGAGAAGCTTATACTGGCCACCTTGAACTTAGCCGATTCAGAACCATGATGAGATTACAGCAGCTGTTAATGAATATTATATTTTTATGTTATATTATGTAATGTTACAATATTTAGAAGATCTGCATAACTCCCTAATATTTTCCAAAACACGAAAGCGCAGTTTACAAATCATGCTTGGGTAAAAATCTGTTCGTAGTGAAAAATAGACCTATAGATGTCAATATTAAGTATATAAAGTTCATTAGTATGGTTTCAGAATCCACATTATAACCAACTTTTAATAAATTATAATTTATTGAGTTTGGTGTAGTATCAAATAAAAATATCCACAATTTTCTGAAAGCATATTAAAATATATCCCTTCTCTAAATAGATATCTGTGTGAGGTTAGAGTTTCTTTATATACTTAAACAACAACAATAAAATCTCAATAAATTAAAAGCAGAAGATGTAAAAATCTAGGTATCTTGGATTGATTAAACCCAGGTTTTAAAAGAATTTTAAATTCTCACTAAATTTTGAAAAAATATTGT
>NW_005341545.1:0-284 GCF_000412655.1 Myotis brandtii | reverse complement strand
TTTGGAGCTCTCTGACCTAGCTGCAGTTTGTTAGGTTTTATGTTGTGAAAAGACGGGCCATTCATATGCAAAAGCCACCCTGCAACAGCTTGGGTGGGGTTGTAAATTCGGGTGGAGTCTCTGGGAATCACCAGGGAGGAGCAAACAGCAATGGCTGCCAGTCAGCCCTGAATTGGAGAGGTCCCCGCGTCTCTGTGATCTGCGCCCCTGTGCAGGAACAATGATCTCTACGAGCACCTCTGCGAGAAAGCTGCCCTTGTGTTCTGGCCCGTTGCCAGACAGTC
>NW_005341544.1:0-209 GCF_000412655.1 Myotis brandtii | reverse complement strand
CTAATCCCAAAACCAGATAAAGACACCACAAAAAAGAAAACTACAGGCCAATATCCTTCATTAACATAGATGCTAAAATCCTCAACAAAATTCTAGCATATCGGCTTCAGCATTACATTAGAAAGTTCTTACATTATGACCAAGTGGGATTTATTCTGCGGACACAAGGATCGTACAATATCCACAAATCAATAAATGTGATACATCAC
>NW_005341543.1:0-555 GCF_000412655.1 Myotis brandtii | reverse complement strand
CCACTCTCTAGAACTTTCCATTTTAATGTACACTCGCCCTCCAGTGTTTACTCCTTGTTTTTGAAAGTGGATTTTCTTCTCCACTGTGTGTGTCTTCTGTAATAATAACAGGAAAGGTATTGGAGCAACACTCTGAGCACTGCACGGTGTTTGAAGTGTAGTGTCATTCCCCCTGAAGATAAACTGAGGCCCAGGCGGGCTCAGCCTCTTGCCCTGCAGATCATGGTCAGTGGCAGAGCTGGAACTCAAACCTCAGGGGTCTGTCCCTCACCAAGACTTGGTACTGACATGTCCATCCGAAGGGCGACAAAGACATGACAGTGGAGACTTGCTGAGGGACTTGGGGGGTGGGAACCCCTCTGCATCCCCGAGTCTCACTTGTGCGTGTACTGACTATGTCAGGAGTCCGGGCTCTGGGTCGGGCCCAGATCGCCCTCTGCACTCTCTGCCCACCCCCAGCTGCAGAATGAAGAGCTCTGCACAGACTTGCAACCTCTCCTCAGTCCCACAGGCCCTCGAAGGCTCTGTCCATCTCAGACTTCCCTCAGGGACAGC
>NW_005341542.1:0-492 GCF_000412655.1 Myotis brandtii | reverse complement strand
GCATGAAGTCAAACAGCAGAAATTCCACAAGGCCTCACGTGACATGAGGAGAGCTTGAAAATTAGCTCATTATTCGCCGTTTGAGATCATACCTTCTTCCAGGAAAAGAAAATAAGATTTAAAGTGACTCCTCAGGGAATATGGTCCCCAGAGTCGTGTGTCCTCCCTGATAAAACTGTTACTGCTGACGTCAGGCAGTGTTTCTTCAGGTTAGGGCTCAGCACCCCGTGTGCACCGAGGCTCCAGGTTTCCTCACAGCCTGGGCAGGGCCTCGCTGCTCCACGCAGGAGCGGCTGTGTGGGTATAACTGCACGTGATGTCATGCTACGCTGACAGTTTCTGACAACTGTTTCAGAAATTTTAATTTAAACGCCATAGTTTAGTAAATATGCAAGCATAAAGCCTGGGTGTGCTTTTTAATTCTATTTTCTGTATTGTGGTTCTTAATATTTTTAACCTATCACTTTATTTGATGATTATATATGAGAACAA
>NW_005341541.1:0-504 GCF_000412655.1 Myotis brandtii | reverse complement strand
GAGACAAATACATCTTCTAATAATATGTTAGAGTTTGGAGGCAGCTGCCATGGAAAAAATGTCAGTAAGATAAGAAGGATAAGAAGGATTAGGGATCAGGGACGGACTGTGTGCTACTTGGGTCAGTATGCTCCTCCCTAAAAAGGTGAGGGGAGAGCCATGCAGGTATGTAGAGGAAGAGCATTCCAGGTAGAGGAGCAGCCAGCGCAAAGGCCCTGAGGCAGTAGCAATATGTTCAAGAGAGAGGAATGTGGTTGAAGCAGAGTGAATGAGAGGGGATAGTATAAGGAAGTAAGGTCAGAGAGGTAATCATTGAAAAAAACGTGTAGAACATTGGGTGCAATTGTGAGAACTCTGTTTTTCACTTTGAGTGAAATGGGGAACCATTGGACGGTTTTGAGCAGAATTATATTTAACTAGAGGCCCAATGCACAAAAATTTGTGCAAGAGTAGGCCTTACTTCCCCAGGTTGCCGGCATCAGCTTCCCTTCAGCACCTGGGACC
>NW_005341540.1:0-227 GCF_000412655.1 Myotis brandtii | reverse complement strand
ATCGGGCCTAAACCGACAGTCGGACATTCCTCTCGCATTCCGGGACTGCTGGCTCCTAAATGCTAACCTGCCTGCCTGCCTGATCGCCCCTAACCACTCTGCATGCTGGCCTGCTTGCCCACTTGCCCCCAACTGGCCCCCTTGTGGGTCTGTTTGCCCCCAACTGCCACCCCCCGCCGGCCTGTTCAACCCTAACAGCCCCCCTGCCAGCTTGATCACCCCCAACT
>NW_005341539.1:0-1288 GCF_000412655.1 Myotis brandtii | reverse complement strand
GACCACTGTACTAGTTGGAAATATCTAGTTTTGTTAAAAACAATGAGAAAAAAAATTAGAAGCGTGAAACTCATAAGAAAAAAAACATAAATAATAAGTAATTTATTGGCTCATGATATATACTAGTAGATGCTCTCATTGAATGCTTTAAGTATAGAGTGTGCTGGTGGCATAAGAGACTTAGATTCCAGAAGTTTGTTAAACGTACAGTAAGTTAAATATAAAAAACAACAAGGATAATAGTAATAAAGAGAAAATTTGATGCAAGAAATGTGTCTCTTTTAATAGACATGAAAAAACAAGTCATGATTATGTCACATCTGGGCCAACAGCTATGTCTCCCCTAAATTGGCCACCCATTGGTGAGACTCAGTATGGTCGCATTCTGCCCATATGTGCTCAGCCCCAAAAATGAAGCTAAAACTCATAACTACTCAGCAGGATAATTGGCAAACTACAGCTATTGGCAAGGCATATTTTTACCTATTATAATAGAAAATGTGAATGTATCATTGGCCATCTGTTGGGGCCCCTTTGCTCAAACCTCAACTCTGCTTCTTGTAACCAAACCATCTGCAGAAAAGCCGATGGTGGGGAGAGAAGAAAGTGAGTGAGAAAACATATGAACATTACATAACTCAGGATTAAGACAATGTGATTATTTTAACAATGAATACATCTTTCTATGTATATTTACCTCCCCAATATCTTTCTCCTTACTTTTCTCTGTGCGTTTCAATTTAAGTTGATAAACTAAATTTTTCATTTACCTTAAATCCATCTGTGAGTTTTCTGTCCCATGATATTGGGATAGTTTACCCGTATTGCACTGGGAGGCTATCACTTCATCAACATAAGTGCCCCCACATGACAAGGCACTACTTTCTACTTCCCTGGCAAAATGTCAAATGCATCAGCCACCTTTTTAGGAGCCTTACTGGATTCCATTTCTACACATACCCCTCCTCATTGGCCACAGGAACATTCCCACTTAGAGCCCCTACCTCCAGTTCTGTTCATCATGCCCTGGGCACCTCAGACTGAAATTCTGAATTCAATTGGCTCTGACACAATTATTCAAGTCTGCATGGACTTATACCCAGGCCTGTCCTCATTGATAGTGGCCAAAAGGACCTGTTTTCTGAGTATATGAACAACATTTGGTCATGTAGGCAACTGGTCCACCAGCATGTGTTCAAGGATTCTCATACTGCAGGAGGGCGCCAGGAATGGAAAGGCCAGAGGCCAGGACTGGCTGTCTCCCTGGTACCATGGAGAGAGACACCTT
>NW_005341538.1:0-671 GCF_000412655.1 Myotis brandtii | reverse complement strand
AAAAATCAATGGAAAAATATCCTTGGGTGAGGATGAATGACAACAATAAGAAATTTAAATGGACACTGCACAGATTTTCTGCAGATATATAATAATGTACACATTTTACAACTGTAAAGACACTTAAAAATATTAAGTTTAACTTAAAAATTAAATTTAATTTAAAAAACAAATGAGTAAATTTATAGAAAAAAATAAATATTAAGTGTGTACCACCTTGTAGATAACTTTCAGGTGGAATCTTTGTGACCAAAGTTAATATTTTCTCAATGATCTGAACTAGACACACCTGAAATAAACCATTCATAAAGGCTAGCCTCAATCTTGGCATAAAAATACATGAAAAGCCTAATACTAGAAATAAAATATATAGATGTTTAGAAATGCACTTGGATTTGAAACAAAAAAAAATTAGAGGAAAGCTTGTAGAAATGGCAAATCATTTCAGGCAGCTTTTACATAAATGAAGTTGGATGAACACAGAAATACAGGATGATCACATCAGGAATAGAGAACTAAACTTTACTACTACTGGTTCTGAGAGAGAAAGAGAACCCCTCACTCAAAGCAAAAATGTCACACATCCCCAGGAACTTTCATTGCTCCTATACAAAATGAAAATAAGAAAGCACACTGGGGAAAAACCAAGATGGCGGCATAGGTAAACACCA
>NW_005341537.1:0-1248 GCF_000412655.1 Myotis brandtii | reverse complement strand
GACCCGCCTCCACCCCCCACAACACCTTCTGTTGTTCTCCAGGGACACCAGGAGGTGGAACCACACTGTGGCTCTGGTCTCTCCAGAGGTCTTAGTCTACGGGGAGGGCAGACTGGTAGCAGTTTTCACTACAGTGTGAGGGGCTGCTATGGGAGCGGTCCCTGACTCTCAGGTGGGTTTGTGTTTTGATTGGCAAACATTTGCCAGTAGACAGCCTTCAAGGATGTACAGCGTCCATAATGCCAAAAGCGGTGGTTTAATGAGGCAGGAATGACAGGGTTCTCCCTTTTGGGGGCGGGGCAGTGTCTCAGGGCCTCCAAATTTTCCCTGGGGATTCCAGCTGAAGATGACTCGCTTGTCCCAGAGCAAGGATTTGGCCAGATAGAAGTTTCTTTTGCCATTCTCATGTCGACTTTTTGACTCTCATCACCCCATATCCCTACAGCTAGGATTTCCCGCTATGTGCCTGCCCACTCATCAGATGCAAGTATATTCTGAGAGAAAAAAAAGGCTCCGACATATTTACTGTGAGATAGAAGGAGCATCCTTCAGCGGGCTCAGGCTTCAAGCCTGTCTGCAGTCAGGCTGGAGGCGAATGCAAAGGTTTTAGGAGTGATTCTCTGAGAGAATCTGGGAAGGCTTCATGGAGGAAGTGTCTTTTGGGCTGGATTTTAGTGCATGAAAAGAAGTTTGAAACTTGAAAGGAAGGGGATTCCCCGGCAAGGGGACCTGCGCATGCAAAAGAGAGGAAGCACAAAAGTATGCCTGTGGGGCGAGCTGAAGTCTGGAGCGGTAGAGAAGAAGCTGAACTAGACAGAGGGGCTTGTGTCCCAACTTGGGTGGCCTCAGGTCAAAGGCATGTGGGGACTTCAGCAGTTTTGGGTGGAAGGAAGGGAGCTGGGGTGGACAAGATCTTTACTGGGAGGAGCAGCCTCAGCTCCAGAGGCCAAAGCATGTGGCCCCCTGGGCTCAGGGTGGTTCAGTGAGCAGAGCGCCTGCAGACTCGGAACGCGCTGGCTGAGTGCGCTGCTCCAGGCGGGCAGGCTTCTGTCCACGTGTTAGCCTAAAATCTGAATGCCATACTCTTTTTTACAACGTTATACTTGTAGAAAATGTGGAAAACAGAGTAGAATAGATAGTTGAATCATCTATAACCCCATAATTCAAAGGTAATTACTGGTAAATTTTAGGGGTCTATGGTTTAGGATTGTATAGTGTGGATTTTTTATAACCTGCTTTTTCCACCGA
>NW_005341536.1:0-424 GCF_000412655.1 Myotis brandtii | reverse complement strand
TACCATGTTTCTCTTTTATTAGTGTAGATAATGTAAAAGGGCATCTCAGTATGATATTGATTTAAATTTCCCTGATTTCTAGTAATATTGTTTCTTATATTTCTTCTTTTCAGCAAAATTCCTATTCATATACTTTGCCTTTTTTAAGTAGTTTTATTTTTCTTACTAATTTGTACCTATTTTTAAAATATGCTTGATGCTATTCCTTTTGGTTTTGAAAATTGTAAATATATTCCCCCATTTATAATTTGTCCTTTTACTCTTTTTTTTTCCTGGTGAAAAAAAAGGTAATAAACTAATAAAGAATGCAAACTCCATCTTTATCAATCATTTCCATTTTATTTCAAGGAATAATGTTAACCAGGTGAGACTTTGAAAAGCATCTTAATTATACTGTGCTTTACCCATCTTGCATCACCATTTC
>NW_005341535.1:0-234 GCF_000412655.1 Myotis brandtii | reverse complement strand
CAGAAACAAATAATTTTGTTTTTAAAATAGAGGTAGCGATTCCTAAACTCGCCTAAGTGTAAGAATCACCTAGGATGCTTCTTAAAGAATGCAAACTCCTGGATGTCATCCCAGATTCATTGACTCACAGTTTTCTAGAACAGTGTTTTGAAAAATTTTATTTTTAATAAGCACCCTGAATAATTCTTAAGGTCAGGCAAGACAGGGAAAGGCTTCTGTAGTGGGAGTATAACA
>NW_005341534.1:0-291 GCF_000412655.1 Myotis brandtii | reverse complement strand
GCCCTTGATCACAGGTACTCAACCAGCCCAAGTCAAGAGTGCTTCAGACCTCCTTAAAGTAAGAAAATGGAGAATGGAGGCAGAACATGGTCTCAGCATAAAAGTTTTTAAATTGCAGGACAGAGGAATACTTTAAGGCTTATAGAAAGTGCAATTTACACCAGAGGCCTCTGGCTAGAACCAAAGGAGAAAACACTGGGCAGTTAAAGATTCTCTACCATTCATGCTGGATGCCCAGCACATGTACATGTGTCCTGAAAGATCATTACTTTTTAAAGATTCCCTTCAATT
>NW_005341533.1:0-530 GCF_000412655.1 Myotis brandtii | reverse complement strand
GCCCTCGAGTCAAAAAGTTTGCCCACGGCTGGTCTAGCTACAGCCCTTTTAGCAGTGAGCATTAGGAAGCGGGAAGGAACCTCCCCGTGGGAACGCTGGCTCTAGAACAAGATGGAAAATCACCGTAAGGACTTGTAGTCTGTTCCTGTACGTTCCTTCCCCTCGGTTTTAGAGAGTATGCATGCATGTGTTAAGCATTTAATTTATAAAGTATCCCCAGAAAATAGTTTTAAAACTGTTCAAAGAAAAGATATCTTCGGGTTTTTCCTAAACATGTATGTGTGCTCGATTCATCCGTGTTAATGACATTTTAAAAACATAGGTTGTTTCTGTATGTCAGCCGTTGTTGGGAGATACAGGTCATGTTGCTCTGCAGTCAATAAGCAAAGAGGTCAGCGTGGCCAGTGCAGTCCCGAGTGGGCCAGAGGCAGAAAGGGCATTCCTATAAGACCCTCCCTCTGTGCGTGTGAAGCCCACATGTCAGTTATCTCAAGGAAAAAATAAATATGTAAATATAAACATATGTATAG
>NW_005341532.1:0-845 GCF_000412655.1 Myotis brandtii | reverse complement strand
AGTTGTGTTAATAAAAAGCATGTGGTCCTGAGATAAGAACTTAGCTCCTTTAGCTAAAGCTCCTCTGACCCAGGATGCCTTTCAAAATTATCTTTCATCTTTGGACTCCTATTTAATCTACACACAGCCTTTTCCAGATTCCAGAACCCTTCTAGATGTCAGATCAAGACCCACTGGCTTTAAATGTCGCCCAACAAGTGAAGTACGGGCCCTAAGGATAAGATCAATTAGTTTCGGTTTGGCATTGTGAAAGGAAAAGGACGCTGCCTTGAGAGAATGAAGTGTTCCAAGATAATATTTAGAACAAATGGGCTTTTGAGGAGAAAGCCAGAGCGGTTTTCTTACTAATAAGAGATTCAACACTGTTTTTATAAAGCTGGATTTCATAAAGAGAATATTTGATATTTTAGATTAATTTCCATAAGCCTAATGGTTCATTTTATAGCTTGAGTACATCCAAATTCTTATAACATTCAATGAAATAAAACGTTCTATGTTAGACATATTGTAACAAATGCAATTTTGAAAATAGATGTCTTTTGCAAATTTTGTGGGTAAAAGAAGATGAAAACAAACTCAAGAGTCCAAGTGGTAATTGCAATAAACTGTTGCATGTCTCAAAGAAACACTACTTAAGAAACACTGAAAGAAATGTAAATATGATTACATAATGGGGGTATGGATTTTAACTCAAATAAAACCTTTATACAATCTAATTAATTGCCTTTATTTATTGAGCCATTTAGGCAATTGGAATGAAACTGTCACCCAATTGTCTCACCTGCATTTTAGTAGTATAAATTCCCAAGTCTTTTTATCTATAAGATTATTCATTTTACATTGAA
>NW_005341531.1:0-495 GCF_000412655.1 Myotis brandtii | reverse complement strand
TGCATGAATTCATGCACGGGTGGGGTCCAGCCAGCCTACCCCAATGGGGGGGCTGATCAGGGTCAGGGCTGGCCGGAGTGGGGCCACAGGAGGTTGGCTGGCCAGCCCCACCCCTGATGAGGGTGAGGGGGTCGATTGAGGGGTGGGGCCAACCAGGGGGAGGGGCCATGAGCAGTTGGCCAGCTGGCTCTGGCCCTGATCTGAGGGGGGTCAGTCAGAGGAGGGTCCTGACAGGGGGAGAGGCTGCAGGCAGTTGGCTGGCCAGACCCACCCCTGATCAGGGTGGTGGGATGATAGAGGGCAGAGCAGGCTGGGGGCAGGGGCCATGGGCATTTGGCTGGCTGGCACCACCCCCGATTGGGGGGCTACTAGGGGTGGGGCCAGCTGAGAGAGGGAGGCACCATAGGTAGTTGGCCAGCCGGCCCCAACCCTGATCAAGGTAGGTGGGCCATTTGGAGGCAGGGCTGGCTTGGGTGGGGGAGGGTCCATGGGTAG
>NW_005341530.1:0-349 GCF_000412655.1 Myotis brandtii | reverse complement strand
AAAGGGGGGATAGGAGGGACAATGAAGTTAAAGGGACTCCACAGCCATTTTCTTTATATTCATGTACTTTTGCAATGAGAATATAATCATGTAATTGTGCAATATTAAAAAACTAGGGGCCTGGTGCATGAAATTCATGCACAGATAGGGTCCCTAGGCCTGGCCAGCAATCAGGGCCAATCTGTGGGGCAATCGGCAGAGCAATCAGGGCCCTGCTTGCACCCGCCTTGACCTGGCACCACCCGCTCGCTGTCCCCGTCCCCCGCTGCCATCGGTCGCTATCTTTGGGGCGACCGGCGATCGGAGCCCCCACTCACATCCACCTTGGCCTGGTGCCACCCACTCACCT
>NW_005341529.1:0-294 GCF_000412655.1 Myotis brandtii | reverse complement strand
GAGCTAAAATTCGGGTTACCAGCCAGCTTCAGATACCGCACCGCTATCTGGCGCAGCGAACGTCACAGTGAACACCACAACATCACATGTCTCACTCGTCCACTGTTGATTTGACATACGAGTAATTTGAGTTACGAGCTCCATCACGGAACAAATTAAACTCGTAAGTCAAGGCCCTACTGTATGTAAAGAACTCATACGACTCAATAACACAAATTGCACCTGGCCAGCATGACTCAGTGGTTGAACATCAGCCTAGGAACCAGGAGGTTATGGTTTGATTCCCAGTCAGGG
>NW_005341528.1:0-279 GCF_000412655.1 Myotis brandtii | reverse complement strand
CAGTTCCAACAATGTGGAGTGCTGCCCTTCAGTGATAGCTCATTAGCTTTGGAGGTCAATGTTTTAATTTGTCTTGTTGAGGGAACTCCAGCATTTAACAGAGAAAAATATTAGACTTACATTACAACGAGACTTCACATTGAATTGAGTATCTGCTTTATCCCAGACTTGGTACTGGGTATATGACATTCATGATTGAGTTTAATTCTCATTACCCCATTATAATATTTAGGGGTTACTTCCATTTTACAGGCAGTGAAACATAAGTTCAGAAAAGTT
>NW_005341527.1:0-288 GCF_000412655.1 Myotis brandtii | reverse complement strand
CGGATAAATGTTTTCGGCGGGCCGTAGTTTGAGGACCTCTGATCTATTCTATTTACTGCCAATTCCCCAGCACCCAGCAGATCGATACATGTATGCTGGATGGCTCACTTTGAGCCATATGGCTCACTTTGGCCAATGTGACAATAACAAACATGACCTAGGCGGGGACTTCAAAAGCACTGGGGCTTGCCATCCTTTGGCTCTCATAACTATGAAAAGGCCCACCCAGGGCTAACCCGCTGAATGATGCAACACATACCGCAAACACACACACAGAGCCAACAACTA
>NW_005341526.1:0-371 GCF_000412655.1 Myotis brandtii | reverse complement strand
CTATTTTTGGAAAAGGAGAATAGAGAGTAAATAGGCTTGAGATTGGTGAGTGGTACTAATTAAGCAATTAGGATAAGAAGCGAGCAAGAGAGGAGAGGAAAAACAAAAGTATAAAAAAAGTGGCTAGAGAAGAAAGAGGAAAGATAAGGATGCATGGACTTGGAACAGAGAATAGAAAATTAGACATATGAGTAAGCCAACAGAGACTACTATTATAGTAATGCACCAATAAAGCAGATAAAGAAGATCAATTTTTAACAAGAGCTAAAAGAAAGTGGAGAGAAAAACTAAAGCAGGAAAAGGAGAAGAGAAATAAGATGAAAAAGGGAGAAGGGAGGAAGAAAAGGTTGGCAAAAAGGAAAAAATGAGAT
>NW_005341525.1:0-265 GCF_000412655.1 Myotis brandtii | reverse complement strand
TGGGGGCATAAGCCTGGTCAAGGTGTTTGCTATCTGACTGTTCTTTCTCTTACCTTCTCTCCTTACAGAACCCACAGAGGCCTTTCTGCTCATTCAGTCTCCCAACTCCCATCCCTTAATCAAACCTCACTGCAATTGATCCCCACGTTTTCAGTGAGCAATAAAACTGTCAGAACCATTGCAGTACTAGGGCACATGGCATTAGGCTTATTTAGAGTTGTTTCACTATGGGTATGGGGCAGGGGCTCATTTTTAACTGAATGGG
>NW_005341524.1:0-266 GCF_000412655.1 Myotis brandtii | reverse complement strand
TGGGGGCATAAGCCTGGTCAAGGTGTTTGCTATCTGATTGTTCTTTCTCTTACCTTCTCTCCTTACAGATCCCACAGAGGCCTTTCTGCTCATTCAGTCTCCGAACTCCCCATCCCTTAATCAAACCTCACTGCAATTGATCCCCACGTTTTCAGTGAGAAATAAAGCTGTCAGAACCATTGCAGTACTAGGGCAAATGGCGTTAGGCTTATTTAGAGTTGTTTCACTCTGGGTATGGGGCAGGGGCTCATTTTTAACTGAATGGG
>NW_005341523.1:0-448 GCF_000412655.1 Myotis brandtii | reverse complement strand
CTACTGCCTAGCTCCCTGGTTTTATTTTACTGAATTCTTATAACACTGTGTTTTAGCCTTCATTTCTTCACTTAAAGTGAGCTCTCACCTTCCCTCTTCAAAATGTAGTTTATACATATCTTTCTGTCAAAAAGCTTTCTCCATTCCTTTTAGCCTTTAAATTTTTGAACCACTCTTAAAGTCTGAGATTAAACCCCATCATTTTGACATCTGTCCCTCACTCTCCAGCTAATTTGTTTGTTTGTTTGTTTGTTTTGTTTTGTTTTTGTTGTTGTTATAACATTTTATTGCAGGATAATAAGAAACTAAGAAAACTTTGGGGGCAAGTGGAAGGGGAAATTGAGATAAGAAAATTAAACAAGGCCAAACAGTTTGGACAGCTTGTGAATCAAAATACTTATCTTCCCCAACCAACGACACTTGAGAGCAAATGGTTAATGCCTCTCTT
>NW_005341522.1:0-274 GCF_000412655.1 Myotis brandtii | reverse complement strand
TTTGTATGAAATCACAAATGACTCCAAATAATTAAAGCGATCCTGAGAAAGATGAAGGCAAAGAGCATCACAGTTTCTGATTTCAAACTTCACTACAAAGAAATAGTAATTAAAACAGTATGGCACTGGCATAAAAATATATACAGGCCAATGGAACAGAATAAAGAACTCAGCATCAAATCCCCACATATAAGTTCAAGAACATCCAATGAAGAATGTTTGTCTTTTTAAAAAATAATGTTGGGAAAAGTGGATAAATGCATGCAGAAAAATA
>NW_005341521.1:0-635 GCF_000412655.1 Myotis brandtii | reverse complement strand
TTAAAGTCTGTGTCTGAAGATGGTGATTTCATCTATGTGTTTGTTTTTACTCATCACAATTTGAGGCAGGGCCTTTAATGTGGATTAAAAGCCTATTGTTCTGAATTTAGTTGCCTTCTTTTTCTATTCCCAGTTTCTTGTGCAGAATGAAAAATAAAATGTGTTGACTCCATTAGTAGACAGAGATCTTTGCAGACAGTTAAATGATAATTTTAAATTTCATGCCTCACTTAATGATCTGTTCATTCCAACACTGGTTCTATCAAAATCATGGAAGCAAAGTCAGTATCTTAGAAGTTCATTATGTTAAGTGTGCACATTAATATGTGTGCTCTGCAAATTCAGTCCAAAGTTTTAAAAAGAAAGATACAAATTACTTGTTTCTGTGCTGATAATATAAGAACATTCTGGTGGCGCACATTGTGTGATAAAAGCAGTGTTCTCAATAAATTAAGAAATCAACGGAACAGCTGAGTTGTGTGGCACCACCAAGTAATTCCTTGCACAGTGGATAACCCTGACTGCACAGACCTGGCTCCAATAAAGCTGCCAATGGGATTACAGTCATATTTGTCAACACTGACAAATACATTTATAAATACACAGTTAAAAGGAAGGTACTGCAAACATTTGCA
>NW_005341520.1:0-347 GCF_000412655.1 Myotis brandtii | reverse complement strand
ACAGGCCAACACTCTATCCACTGAGTCAAACCGGCTAAGATAGCATTAGAAATGTTTTCATGGAAAAGTTGCTTAATTGTATTTTATTTCAGGGTAGTCACCTCAATGGTTTTCATTCTAGTACCTTTGGGGGCAAAGGAACAGTCTGAGTTACATTGGAATGGTGTCTGTGTGTGAGACCAAAAGTAGCTTACAAAAAATGTGCAGCTTTATGCTTTATAAATAATATTTATGTACCTTTTTTACTATGCTCCTTACCACTTATTTTAAGCATAAAAATATTATATTTCCCAATAAATTATTTAAAGATAACACACACTAAAAGAAGATGCATTTTATTACCTGCA
>NW_005341519.1:0-306 GCF_000412655.1 Myotis brandtii | reverse complement strand
CGTGGAGCGATTGGGGCTGGTGCTCCCAGGGGCAATCAGGGCCGGCAGCAGACGCTTGCACCCGTTGATGGCGCTGAGTGATCAGGACCGAAGCTGAGCACTGGCAGCAGTTGCGAGCAGTGGCTCTGGTACTGACTGCAGGTGCGAGTGGGGCCGACGTCGGCAGTGGGTGCAAGCAGTGACTCCAGCACTGGCAGCCAGTGTGAGCAGGGCTGTCTCTGGCAGCAAGTGCGAGAGGCAGCTGCCGGCCCGATCACCCCTCAGGAGCGGGGGAGGTGAATCTCTGAGGGGTGGTCAGGGCTGGCA
>NW_005341518.1:0-1758 GCF_000412655.1 Myotis brandtii | reverse complement strand
AAAAAGTTTGCCCACCCCTGTTCTATCCACTGAGCCAGACTGGCTAGGGCAGCAGCTACCTTTTCAAATTGCTTTGCTAGGGGCTCCAAAAACGTTCCTGCTTGTGTGAATGGTTGCCCTCCTTGAAAACTGCCCGCCAGCTATTTCACGGCCATTGCTGTGTCGAAAGAAATGCTTTCTTTTCTCCAAGACCTGGATGCTTTAGATTTTTTTAAAAATTTGTTTGTTTGTTTGTCTCTGAGACTTTCGGCTCCCTCAGTTCACACAGTCGTCTCTGCAGCAGGCCTCCGGCAGAGCATGGCTTGGACCTCGCTTCCCCGTGAGCTGCTGTCTGAGAATCCAGGGCCCGGGCACAGGGACGGGCCAGGCTCTGGGGCTTTGAGGCTGAGAAACTGCAGAGCTCCTCAGATGAGGAATTCTTGGTGTGTTCCGAGCTTTTTGTTTTTTTTCAGTGTAATTGTCAGGGCACGGATTTCTCCAGAAATCATGAAAGGTATTTATGTCTATTTTAAGATCGGCAAGATGGCTCATTTATTTAATAAGAACTTGGCCTTGCCAATAGCCAGATGCCTGAGTCTTTCAAGGCTCCTCATTGATGATCGGCTATGCAAACAGTGGATATTCGGTAAACTATGTGTGTGCAGATCCCCGTCCTGGGTATGCAGAGAAGAAGAAAGACTTGGCAAACAAGGTCTTTGCCCTCAAGGTCCTTAAAATTGCACGGGGGGAAACCAACCAAACAAACATAATGCAGGAGTCATCAAAACATCTGTCACGAGCCATCAGCAACAGTGAAAGATTCTGTTGAGACGAAGCTAAGCCGTTCAGGAGAGGGTAGAAGGGAGTAATGAAGGCACCAGAGTGGATAGAACATTCTGGAATAAGGAAAGAAAGTTTGCAAGAGATTTTAGACTAGGATGGTGGAAAGATCTGAAGCAAGCGGCCTGCCCAGGGTAGGGGCTCAATCAGTGGGTATTATAGAGGATGCATGGGGCTGGAATTTGGGCCTGCTTTGCTATTTGGTATGGCCTCCATTGCATCTTCAAAGCGATGGCAGGTGATTACAAAATAGTAACAACACCCTAGCCACCCTGAGCTTGAAAGTGTGGTGTGCTGTTTTACGTGGCTCAGCACTGAAGGAATTTGGGCCGATTCTTTCTCTCCATTAGCCAAGATTCCCTCCCACCAAGGGCATTATCTCGAATAAGGAATTTTAAGACTGGATGCTCTATCGCTGGTATATGGGTATAGTTTTGTTTTGTTTTTAAGTTCGATTTCCTCATCCTAACTTAACTAGAGGGTGTATTTGGTCACATGTGTGTGAAAAAAACAAACTTTCGAAGCCAAGAAAAGATGCAATACATGAACCTGGAGAGAGCAGAACATTTGGATGCCAAAATTTCAAGGAAAAAAAATACATGGGCAAAACTGCTTGCCATTAGGAGCTATTTTCTTGGCGAATGTGATTAAAGTGTATGCGAGTCTGACAGCTCTCTCCAGCATCAACTGTCACGAACATGCTCCAATGCATGACCATCTAGCATTTTCCACGGCTCTGCCAACTTTCAAACGCGAGGGTTAACTGCACGCCCGCAAATGGAGTTGGAAGTGGTTTGTTAATCTCCATTAATCTGCTACTCCTGTAACCAAACGCACATGTTTATTTTATTTTTTCCCCCCTAGTTAAATTGTTAATGGTACGAAATTGGCGATTGAAAACAAAATCGTTCTGCAGATATTTTCCTTATGGTTTCTCGA
>NW_005341517.1:0-274 GCF_000412655.1 Myotis brandtii | reverse complement strand
GAATGAATATGAATAGAGTTAATTCAACTGAGTACCAATGTTGGTATTCCTGTTATGTAAAACAGTGGTTCTCAAAACTCAGCATACACCAGAATCACCTGGAGGACGTGTTAAAACACAGATTACTGGGCCCTACCCCGGAGTTCTTGATTCACTAGGTCTGGGCTGATGCCCAACCGTTTGTATTACTGACAAATCCCCAGATGATGCTGATGTGCTCGTCCAGAGACCACAGTCTGAGAAACATTGATTTTAAAAATAAATACTCTTAAAT
>NW_005341516.1:0-214 GCF_000412655.1 Myotis brandtii | reverse complement strand
GGAGCCTTCAGTCTTTGCTCCTCGCTCCGGCGGGAGTTTTCAGTCTCTGGCCAGAACTGCTCCTGTAGCTCCTTCTGCCCCCCACCCTCCCCCTCATAGCTTGATCGTGCCTGCAGACCTCACCCTGCTGTGGGGCTCCTGGGTCCCAGGGGCCCGCCTTGCCTGCGGCTGGCTTTCCGATCATGATCACGGGCCACAGGCAAGGTGGCTCCTG
>NW_005341515.1:0-450 GCF_000412655.1 Myotis brandtii | reverse complement strand
GAAGACCACAAATCTAAATGGATATGTAGATAGTTACATTTTTAAATTTTATTTTGGGAGAGAAAACGAGAGGGAGGAAAACACAGGTGGGGTGCCTCATCCCCTCCCTTACCTACTGTCTGGGCATTCAGCCAGGAATCTGTCTTGTGGCTTCACCAGGAATTGCAACCTTTGTGTCCGTGGGAGGACTCTCTAACAACGGAACCACTGCAGCCCTCAGAGTTTTTATTTTTTTATCATTTTCTAAAATACGTTTTACTGAGTTTTTACAGAGAGGAAGGGAGATGAATAGAGAGTTAGAAACATCGATGAGAGAGAATCAGCTATCAGCTGCCACCTTCACACCCCCTACTGGGGATGTGCTCACAACCAAGGTGCATGCCCATAACCGGAATAGAACCCGTGACCTTTCCGTCTGCAGGCCGATGCTGTATCCACTGAGCCAAACTG
>NW_005341514.1:0-2049 GCF_000412655.1 Myotis brandtii | reverse complement strand
ACACTTTTCATTTAGATTCTTGCAACTGTATCATATGCAATAGTATCACTTTTTCTACATTTGGGTCAAATAAATTTTTACATAAACTATAAAAAAATAAAATAAAATCATCTTTTCTGTATCTATAAAATCTTGCTGGGGTTTTGATAAGAATTGCATTAAATTTGTATTTCAGTTTGGGGAGAATTGACATCTTTACTATGTTGTCTTCTAAGCCATGAATATTGTTTAGTTCTTTCCTCAATATTTTGTAGTTTTCAGCATACACATCCTATCTTGTTAGATTTACACCCAAATATGTCTTTTTTGTTTTAGTGGATGGAAATGTATTATTTTTAATTTTAGTGCCCATGTGTTTATTGCTAGTCTATAGAAATGCAATTGATTTTTGTATATTGATCCTGTATCCTGTAATCTTGATTAGCTCAATTACTAGTTCTGGGGGTGGGGGGTTGTAGATTCTTTGGGATTTTTCATGTAAACAATCATGTCATCAGCAAACAGGGACAATTTTATTTCTTCCTCCTGACCTATATGCCTTCTTTTTCCTTTTCTTGCCTTATTGCATTGGCTAGAATGTCTAGCACCATGTCGAATAGGAACAGTGAGAGCAGACATCCTGCCCTGTTTCTGATCTTAGGGGAAACTCTTTCACCATTAATTATAATATTCTTTATCAATGTGAGGAAGTCACCCTCTATTCCTGTATTCCTGTTTTTTTCTGAAAGATTTTACCTTGAATGGGTGTTACATTTTGTCAAATGCTTTTCCTGCATTGATTGATATGACCATATGGATTTTCCCCTCACCTTGTTAAAGTGGTAGATTACATTGATTCATTTTGCATATAGAACCAACCTTTCATCCCTTGTATCCCTGAAGTAAACTCCACTTGGTCATAGTGATTCATTCTTTTTATAGGTGGCTGAATTGTATTTGCTAATATTTTGTCAAGGATTTTGCATCTATACTCATAAGAGATACTGGTCTGCAGTTTTCCTTTTTGGTCCTGTCTTTGCCTGGCTTTGGTATCAAGAGCAATACTGCCTTTGTTGAGTAACTTTAGACGTGCTCCCGTCTCTCCTATTTTCTGCAAGAGGTTGTGTAGAAGTGGTGTTAAGTTTTTTGTTTCTTTTAAGCCTGGAAGACTTCTCCAGTGAGAACATCTGGGTCTAGAAATTTGGGCAGAGTATTTTAATTACTGATTCCATTTCCTTAATAGTTCTAGAGCTCGTCAAGTGATCCACCTCATACTAGGTGAGTTGGCTAGTTTGTGCTTTTCGAAGAATCGGCCCACTTCATCTAAGCTGTGAAATGTATGTGCGTGGAGTTCTTTGAAGTGTTTTCTTAATATCCTTTTGATGTAGTGATCTGTAGTGATGGTCCCTATTTCATGCCCGATTTGGGCAGTGTGTGTATCTCCCTTTACATCGTTGTCGTCTTGCTAACGGGTGATTGATTTTTTTCAGGGAGCCAGCTCTTTGTTTTGTTGAGCTTCTCTTATTTTTCTGTTTTCAGTTTCATTCATTTCTTCTCTTACCTTTATTATTTCCTTCCTTCTGTTTGTTTTGGGTTCATTTTGCTCTTTGAGAGCAGAGCTGAGATTATTGATTTGAGATTTTTTTCCTCTCTCCTAATGCCAGCATTGATTGCTGTAAATGTCCCTCTCGATCCTGCACAGTTCAATTTAACCTGTTGTATTTTCATGTTGATTCAGTCCAATGTAATTTTTATTTCCCCTGAGACTTCCTCTTTGATTATTTGGACCCCAGAAGCAGTTTCCTCCCTTACCCTCCACGCCTAAGGGATGCCACAGCGGCCTGTCCTTGCTAGGACACTGGCTTCTCTACGCCTGCCCCCAGCCTCGTCACTTTCTTCAGTGACCCAGTTTTTTGTGCCATCTGTTTCCTGCTGAGGCCTCATCATATAATATGTAGCCCAGCGGCCTAATACCATCCCCAGGACGCCTACTGGGGAAATTCCCACCAAAAATGCCCTTGCAGAGTGATTTTGTTCAGTGTGGGCTGCAAAAAGATGCGTTAACGGAGA
>NW_005341513.1:0-207 GCF_000412655.1 Myotis brandtii | reverse complement strand
TAGGCTTTTATTATATAGTATATCTCTATATATGAAAGCGTAAGCAACCATTCAACTGGTTGCTATGATGTGTACTGACCACCAGGAGGCAGATGCTTAACGCCCAGGCATGGAAGCATAGAACAGAAAGATTTTTCTCAGAAGAAAGAGAGGAGGGGTGAGGGCAGGAAATTAACCAAAGATCTTATATGCATTCTAGCAGCCCAG
>NW_005341512.1:0-271 GCF_000412655.1 Myotis brandtii | reverse complement strand
TGTTTTCTAACTTTCTATGTTTGTATAACATAATGGTGCAAGTCCATATATATCATTCTCCAAGGGAAACATACTTTTCAGTTATCCTAAGTGTAAGATGTGGAAAAATTATAATTTGCTTTATGAGTAGTCAACTTTACAAGAGAAAGGAACATGCATATTTAAGTAATAGGTGTAAATCATTTGTCAGGGCACTGCTGTTTCTTTTCTACTGAAGAATCAGAACCATTTGTGTTAGGTCAAGACATTAAACTTGTATTTAATTTCCCAT
>NW_005341511.1:0-341 GCF_000412655.1 Myotis brandtii | reverse complement strand
AGCTGTGAAGAAGATAAGCGTGGAGAAGAAACGGTATCATGCAGAAAGACATGAAGAAGAGAAAAGGAAGCATGACAAGTTTAAGAATCCAAAAGAAGTTTACTATGGCTGGTTGGAGAAAAACCACAAGGTGAGAGAGACGAGGTTGTGGTTAGAGAGAAACAAGTAATTTAATCAGAGGTCAGATCGTACAAGTCTTACAGGCTGTCATAAGGAATTTAAACTTGGTTGTAATAGTGATGCATGAAAAGCATAGGAAGACTTTAAACAAAGGACTATAACTTGCTGTTTAAAAGGATCACAGAAAGGGCAGAGAAATCAATGAAAATTCACAAGTTTTT
>NW_005341510.1:0-306 GCF_000412655.1 Myotis brandtii | reverse complement strand
AATTTAGTTACAAAAATGGTCAACAATGAAGGTGTAAAGTCCAGAGAGCAATGCATCAATGAGTCGGCTATCAGACCTGGTAAAACCCAGGACCTAATGACACTGGCCTGCTTGCACTAGCAAATGCCCACTGCACTTCCCTCCTGAATGGAGAGCTCCAGGATGCATGCAATGAATGTAAACACAAGTCTAAAGAAAGTATTGTAAATCCCTGACTTCTTTGTGGGTTCCACCACGGTGGAACTCTGGGTGTGATTGGTCCCGTATAACAGGTAACTGTGGAATGTGTTCTGATTGGCTGGCAGC
>NW_005341509.1:0-216 GCF_000412655.1 Myotis brandtii | reverse complement strand
CTCTGTAAAAAATCAATAAAATATATTAAAAAATATACATTCAATTAAATAGTTACCATGCTGTATACAGCTGTTAGATGCAGAAGAACTGATATTCTAGGACATCTAACCAGGAATAATTATATTGAAACCATTGATTTTAAGTCATTTTTCTGACAGTGTAACATAGGTCTGTTATTTGTTAAGCTATTCGTAACAATAAAAGTATAAGTAAGT
>NW_005341508.1:0-542 GCF_000412655.1 Myotis brandtii | reverse complement strand
CCTCCTTCCCTCCCTCCTTCCCTCTCTCCTTCCCTCCCCTCTTCCTCGTCCTCCTTCTTTTTCTCCTTCTCCCTCTTCTTCTTCTTCAGTTTTCTGAGTGCTTCTCCCCTCACTGTCTTGGACACATTGACCCTAAAGTTTGGGTTGCAATGCCTGGGCGAGCAGGTGTCTCCAGTAGGCCACGCCATGAGCATCACCCCAGATACAGGGACCATCAGAGGCCTAGGACTGGGGAGCAGGATTGGTTAAGGATGCTGGGCAGCTCCGGTAGCTGCCAAGCAGCCCAGTGCTGATGCTGGGCGCTGAGCACCCGCAGTGAGTGTGAGGTTGTTTACTGACAAGGGTGGTGGAGCAGGCACAAGGTGCTGTGCACTCCCAGTGTGCCCGGCCTGAGCCACCTGCTCCACATGAGCAAACACATTTAACCCTCACCACGCCTTGGGCTGTGGGTTCCCTTCCAGCTCCAGGAGGAAAGTCGAGATTCGGGGAGGTCAGCTGACTTGCCCACATCACCCAGAAGGTAGGTGTCAGCTGGTAATGAC
>NW_005341507.1:0-281 GCF_000412655.1 Myotis brandtii | reverse complement strand
CAAAGGAGATACCCTGGCTGCTCAGACAGAGGGACAGTCTAACAGACAGAGGCTGAGGGGTCTCCTTTCTTCCTTCCAGAACTGTGCTGAGCTAAGAGAGCCCTGTGGAGGGCACCTGCCAGCCAGGCGATTTTGAGAGGTCAGGGGGTCCCTGCTCCGAAAAATATGTTGGTTTTTTTTTGGGGGGGGGGGAGCCTGGCAGGTTCCTGATCTCCTCAGTTTGACCCTCTGCCTGAAGCTGCATCCTTTAGGGCAGCGGTTCTCAACCTGTGGGTCGAGAC
>NW_005341506.1:0-741 GCF_000412655.1 Myotis brandtii | reverse complement strand
AGTCTGTGGTCTGTTCCAATGATTAATCTTTGTTTTTTCCCCTTTTTTTTCCATAGACGTACCTCTTACTAAATACCCGATTGCTTATTTACACAATCTAGGTCTCCACTGGGAGCCGTATACATAGCCGCCTCCTGAAATGAGACTCAAGGGCTTACCTGGACGGAAGTATTTCCAGGACTGAATGGATCGATGAAATATGGAGCCATCTGCCAACATGGCTTCTGAATGTGAAACTACTTAACAGGGTCAAAGGCAGGACTGGGAGGGTCCAGAGTCTTGCCACCTGGAAGCTGCCCTTTGGGGATGAGTGATTTTAAGATGTTTGCTAAGAGCCAAGACTCGGAAGGAGCCGTTGACCTCAGACCGTTCCTGCCTGGAGATTGGGACGGAGATCCTGCCTCAGGAAGGGGGTCTTGCTTAAGGACCTGAGACTCCTGGCCCCAGAATCAGTCGGGAAGACTCTGCCTGTGGCTGGGCCGCCCCGGGTGCCTGTCTCTGAGCTGCCCCGCGGGAGTGTTCCCGCCGCCTGGGTTCTGTCTTCCTCAGCTGCCTGCGAATCACCATTCTCGCTTCTGAAATCTATCCCCTGCTGCCCCTCCTTTTTCTTTTTCTCTAAACATGTCTTAGACCCCGATGCTGCCTCATGTCTTTGGGATTTTCATGCTCATGTAAATTCTCCATGCACATGTATTAAAATGTGGATTGTTCTCCTTTTAACTTGCCTTTGTTAATTTCATT
>NW_005341505.1:0-501 GCF_000412655.1 Myotis brandtii | reverse complement strand
TTTATCGGTAGATAATGGAGAATTATTTAAGGCTTTTCAAGTTGTTGATTGTGAGACAGATGTCCTTAAGAAGAAATACGCTGGAAGAAAGGAAACCCAATAGAAGAATATTGCAATCATTTTGGTGACAGGTAGTGGGATGGAACTAAGCTGATGGCAGGATTCAGTATTCCACTCTTGTTCTTTCCTTTCTTCTTTCCTTCCATAATCTCTCTGATCGCTTCTGTTGAAAAGACACCAACTACCAACTCTGTGCCAATGGCTTCCCCTCCCTAGAGCTCTAAGTTCTTAATGCAACATCCCAGATTTATATTTCCAAAGGTCATCTTTGTTTGCGTCTCCACTGTGTGTCCCAGACTCAGAATGTCCCACACTGGCCTCCTCCTCCTCCTTTTTCTTTTTCTTCTCATTCTTTTTAAATATATTTTTTATTGATTTCAGAGAGGAGAGATAGAAACATCCATAAATATATTTTTTATTGATTTCAGAGAAGGAGAGATA
>NW_005341504.1:0-939 GCF_000412655.1 Myotis brandtii | reverse complement strand
AGGCAACCCCTGTGAAAGGGTCGTTCGACCCCCACAAGGGTCGCGACCCACAGGTTGAGAACAGCTGGTATAGGGGGTTAAAAAATGGTGATGAAGGGGACTAGACTTTGGGAGGTGAGCACACAATGGAATATACAATTGTATTATAAAGTTGTACACCTGCTATTTATATGATATTATTAACCAATGTTACCCTAATACATTTAAATTAAAAATAACTAAAAGAAGAAGAACAAGGGAGAAATAAAAATATTCACAGAAAAAAATAAAATAACTAAAAAAAGCTGGATTTGATGTTGAGAAATAATCCAGTTTCTCCTACTTCAAGAAGAAAATATAACCTCTTCAAGATACTGAGTTCTCTCTACTATTGCTATAATTTCCAGGCAAGAAAATTTCACAATATGATCAAAAGCCAATTTTCATGTCTCTAAGTAATCCAATGGGTTCTCCTATTTGAAGAAAGCATCTCCTTTTCTTTTCAAATAAAGTTATTTCAGGGTAGTTTTAGTTTTTCAGAAAAGTTACAAAGATAGCACAGCACCTGGTTTCCCCTGTTGTTAACATCTGACATCACTGCGGTACATTTGCCACAGTCAAGGATCCAACATTGGTACATGACTAGTAACCAAACTTCAGACTTTATTTGCATTTCACTAACTTTCTCCTAATGTCCTTTTTCTATTCCAGGATCACATTCCAGATAGTAGGTTACATTTCCTCGCCATACCCTCCTTGGGCTTCTCTGATCTCAGACAGCTTCTGTGACTTTGTTTCTGATGATCTTGACAGTTTGAGACTACAGGTCATGCATTTAGAATGCCCCCTCCCCATGTGGATGCATCTGATGTTTTTGGGAAGAAGAGCACATTCATCCCATCATGTCTGGGAAGACGCTATTGAAATGACTTACAGCTTAGAGGTGAGCTCTGATCACCT
>NW_005341503.1:0-276 GCF_000412655.1 Myotis brandtii | reverse complement strand
AGCAAAAGCAGCAGCAGCCCCACACGGGCGCTCAGGGCCTCAGCGCTGGCTGCCAACCCTGCTTTGGGCGCTGTCTCACAATGTGATTATTTTTAAAGATGAGGCATCAACACGAACATGGGGCCCGGGGAGCTGCAGAATCGCTCCTGGCAGCTTAATGTGGACGTTCAATCAGAGCTGTCGGTCGCGCTAGGCAGCTCCGCGCAGCCCAAGCAGCAGGGCCAAAAGCACCTCCATCGGCTCTGTAAGTGATGGGTTTAATTTCCCAGGCTGCGG
>NW_005341502.1:0-579 GCF_000412655.1 Myotis brandtii | reverse complement strand
CGACCCACAGGTTGAGAACCGCTGCCCTAGACCCTTCGTTGCGCAGGCCGGCTCTCTAACCCCTGAGCAGCACCGGCCAAGGCCATTCTGCCCTTTATTGGGGATCCCCAAACATTTCTCCAGAAAGAGTTCTCCTCGCCTTGACCCTGATGGCTGGTCTAAACCAGCGAGCTCCAGGTTTATGTCAGAAATTCAGAGGGCTGTCTCAGAATTCCTTCTAACTCATCCGTAAGGGTGATTTCACCTGAACCTCGGAACTCCGGCTCAGCTGGCTTCCGCAGCCAGGAGTCCGCCATCTCAGGCAAGAATGCCCACGGGGCAGCTCCCGGGTGGGCAGGGAGGGCCGCGGGCTCCAGGTTCACCGGTTTGGGCCGTCTTTCCACACTGCTGGCCTGGGCACTGTGGCAGCAGCCCGGATGGCAATGTGGCTGGAGCCCCTGCCAGCCTTCCCCTCCCGCAGCAAAGGGCAGACGCAGGAACGGAACTCTCCTCCTGTATCTCCCTCTTTTTTCCCCTTAAGATACTTTTTTTTAATTGATTTCTTACAGAGAGAAAGGGAGAGAGGTAGAGAGTTAGAAA
>NW_005341501.1:0-556 GCF_000412655.1 Myotis brandtii | reverse complement strand
CCATCCCCTCACTGCTGTTGATTATCAACTCACTGGATAACCAGTGCTCATTGGTGGCACCATGGGAACCTGCAGTTATATTCTTATTGGCACTGAATAGGACATGACAGAGGCCTCTGGAACAACCTGCTATGCACTGTCCCCAGCAAAATCTTGACGTTGATTTAGATTTCCAGGATGTCTTAGACAAATTGGCAGATATGGGAATTGCAATTCGTGTTGCCTCACCCAAACTGTTTATGGAAGAGGCTCCGAAGTCCTATAAGAATGTGACAGATGCTGTGAACACCTGCCAGGATGCTGCAATCAGCAGGAGGCCATTAAATTGAGACCAATTGCTGTTATCAAATGGTAGACTCCAATGACCCTTACTGAAATAGAAATGGACTGAAATGCTCTTCAGACACCAAGACTCAGAACCTGCCCTAGCTGATTTGGCTCACTGGATAGAGCATCAGCCTGCATACTGAAGGGTCCCGGGTTCGATTCCGGCCCCAGTCAGGGGCACATGTGGGAGGGAACCAATCAATTGTTCCTCTCACATCGATGTTTCTCT
>NW_005341500.1:0-913 GCF_000412655.1 Myotis brandtii | reverse complement strand
GCCAATCAATGATTCTTTCTCATCACTGATGTTTCTCCTTCTCCCTCTTTCTCTTTGAACTCAATAAAAACGTATTTAAAAACTTTTTAAAAACAAAGAAGAAGTAATGCCCGGGGACCTTCTGTCTTAGGCAGAGATCAGACTGATACCCTGCTCTACCATCTTATTATATAACAATTAAATATCCTGCATTAAAACAACTCTTTTCAAATGTAATGTTAACCTGCAAAGAAAAAAATGGAAGTTTTGAGACCAAAATCTAAATGAAAATGGGAATCCAGACAGGTACTAAGAACTTAAAATAAAAAAGTACTGATGAAGCCAGACTGGCAAGGATATGGACCAACCAGAACTCTGGTAGCTGTTAGTGGGAGCCTCACTGGGTATGACTCCAAAATACTACAGGCATCATACGCTGAAGCAGATCACATGCTGCTCTGTAATCTGGCAACCCCACCCGCGGGGACCTATGCAACAAAAATGGGTGCTCTTGCACACCAAACAAGTCATACATATGTACTCAGAACAGCATTTATAATGGCCAAATATTGCAATTAAACTCCATCAGTAGATAAACTGACATCATCATATAACAGAATTCTACTAGACAATAACGACAAATGAATGTCTGCTACATACAAGAACATGGGTGAATTTCATAATACTACTGAAAGAAGCTAGGCAAAATATATGCTCTATTTTATAAAACTCAAAAACAGGCAGACCTAATTTACATGTCAGGAGTCAGAATCAGACAGTGAGTGTCTTTGAGGTGGAGGAGGAGTGACTGGGAGAGGTCACGGGGGGGCTTCTGTTGTGCTGGTAATTTACTGCTTCATCCAGGTGATGGCAAGCTGAGTGTGTTAAAATCACTGGGGTATACACTTCTGATTTGTATACTTTTTTGTATGTA
>NW_005341499.1:0-314 GCF_000412655.1 Myotis brandtii | reverse complement strand
TCTCTCTCTCTCTCTCTCTCTCTCTCTCTCAACACACTGCATGCAGAAGGAATGGCAGAACAGGTAGGCTACTCTCGATCTTTCTCTGCTGGCATTTGGGGGTTCCGATCCGTCCCCTCGCTCCTCATTTGGACAAAGTGGGTTCTAGGGTCTTGGCTAATCTAGCCTATGTGCTTTAGAGTGAGATGCTCCTTTCATTAATGTGGGCCTGAGGGTCCTTCAGTAACCGATTGGGAATAGAAAACAGAGGTGATTATGTGTGCACTCAAAACTGGCAGAGCAGCTCATGAAGACATTCAGATATTCGAATCGAC
>NW_005341498.1:0-1137 GCF_000412655.1 Myotis brandtii | reverse complement strand
GCTAGTTTGGCAACCCACCAACTTATGAACTAAATAATTATATATTGTTTTCAGGCCATGTGTTTTAGACCTGACTCCTAGCTGCTTATTTCCTTTGTTTCTCTCCATCACCACAAAACACCCCATGATTTGACAGTCTAGAGAGCCAACTTATGGGATGGACAAAACAGCATTCAAATGGAACAAAGACTTTTCCTAGAGCAAGGGTTGGGAATAGGGTGGTAAAATGGAGAGTAACTGAGCCATGATGGGAACTCCAAAGGCTTTTCACTCACAAACACTAAGCACACAGTTCTCACTTGCTCAGCACACCTGGAAGTAGGGCCTATCCTTTCACCACATCTTCCCAGTTCCGATTGTCAACCACAATGACATGTTCCCAATGGAATATGAAATAGCAGGAATGGGGGACAGATATAAGGATCACACTGTTTTTAAAAAACCTGAAAGCCACATACTGAGCATTTTATTCTCCTTAAAGCAGATAAATGGGAAGAAACAAGGATTGTAAATATGCACACTAAAATGTTCAACGAGAAAAGCGAGGATATTAGAAATGCCAAGGATAAATAAGCAATTATAGAAAAGAACTAATTAGAAAAAATTGGTGTAAAAATAGAATTGTTGAAATAAAGAGCTGAATAGATAGGCTGAATAAAAGAATACATCCCATCAAAAAAATGAAATATCATGCCTAGGACTTTCAAAGAAGACAGAAATATAGCATTAAATGAAAAAGAATAATTTAAAGTTAAGCAATATAAGAAGTAGGAAAATATTTGTCCATATCCACATAATAAGCATTATAAAATCTGAGAAAAATTAATTAAGAGAGAGGAAATACATAAAAAAATGATTAGGAATATCCCCAAATAAAATGTGTATATTAAAATCACGTTAATTAGGTTCATAGAGATTATAAAAGTAAAAACTATAACTAGTTATCAAATTTAGGTAGATACAAATAAAAGAGAAAAATTTCCATGAGAAAAGCAGATTACTTGATAGAAAATGACAAGAATTATGTGTACTAGACACAAAAGTAATGGAGTAAGGATAACAAAGTGGTAAAGAAAAGAAATGGCAAATACAGGAAAATGTAACTAGCTAAATTATCACTTAAATAAGAGACTAAAA
>NW_005341497.1:0-207 GCF_000412655.1 Myotis brandtii | reverse complement strand
CAGGGCACATACAAGAATCAACCAATGAAGGCGTAAAAAAAGTGGAACAAATCAATGTTTCTCTCTCTCTCTCTCTCTCTCTCTCTCTCTATCTCAAATCAATCAATCAATCAATCAATATATTTTTTAAAACAGTAGATATTACTTCTCCAGTTATTTTTCTAGATTTTAAAAAAAACATGAAACAATTTTCTCACCTGTTAGTAT
>NW_005341496.1:0-976 GCF_000412655.1 Myotis brandtii | reverse complement strand
GCATTAGGAAGGTTGAGAACCACTGTTTTAGAGAGTGAGCAGTCCATGTTCATAAACAGAAGGATCACAATCATGGGCCACCCATGCTAGACACATAGTGTACACCTGTCTGGACAAGACTTTCAGGTCAGGCATCCTAACTTACTTTATACCTGGCTGATTGGCTTATGAGAACTGAGGCCCCCAGTATCCATACAGCTTCACTCTCGGGACTGAAGACTGATGTCATCGTGTCAGCTTTACCACTTGTTCTAGAAAATAATACATGAAGAGCTTCACTGTTTGATACAGAATATTCTGGAGAAACAAGTTATTTGAGCCCTACAGCCCCTTCCTCAGGACAGTATTTTCCTCACGAGAGCTAAGAGCGAGAAGCAAATTCAGGGCATGGTCTTGGCTGCTTTTGAAGGGTGTCCTCATGAAGGTGGACACTTATCTCTACTTTCCGTTTGCTGTCTCTTTTCTCCAGCATCTCAGTCTTTTTGCCAAACAGGAACCCTTGCTGGTCATTGTCTGGTGGAGGAAACAAACTCCTCGACTGTCCCCCAGAACCCCTGATTTCCTTCTCACTCAGTGAGTGGTAGCAGTATTTACCCGGGCTCAAGTGACAGACTTCCCAGCATTGTTGCGGTGATTAATTAAATGAATATGTGTCAAGCAACTAGAAGATGGGCAGTAATAAAGAGTGTTTGCTATTGTAATTATACATAGCTAATTAATGTGTTTCAGTTCTGATTTGCATAATTCCACCCAGAAGTCAGCAAGGAAGGGGCAAAGGGAGACTTTTAATTATGGGTGAGCAGCTATTCTATTATTTTAAAAATAATTAAGGTAAAATATATGAATGTATCTTGCCCATGTGGCATAACCTATGTTTCCATATAATTGCAAATAGGATTTAAAGTCAGAAAACACAGTGTGAATTCCTGAATTTTGAGGCCCTACACACGCACACACACACACACACACACACACA
>NW_005341495.1:0-230 GCF_000412655.1 Myotis brandtii | reverse complement strand
TGGTGCCTTCCCCTGATCAGCCCGGTCACCTCCCACATATATGCTAGAGGCCCAGTGCACACAATTCATGCACGGGTAGGGTCCCTAGGCCTGGCTGGAGATCAGGGCCGATCTGTGGGGTGACAAATTGGGCAATCAGGGGGGCCCCTGCTCGCACCGACCTTGGCTGGCCTGGGGCCTGTGGGCTGGAGGTAGCTCCTCCATTGAGTGTCTGCCCCCTGGTGGTCAGT
>NW_005341494.1:0-232 GCF_000412655.1 Myotis brandtii | reverse complement strand
AATCAATAAAATATAATTTTTAAAATTTTTTTTAAAAGTATGACTATTATTATTCCTATTCACTTCATACAGTTGAGTGCCTACATGGTAAAGGCCATATGCTTGCGAATAAGAACACCGGAAAAAGAATGCAGTCCTGACCCTGGCTGGCTTAGTTCAGTGGTTAGAGCGTCAGCCTCAGGCCCAAAGAGTTGAGGGTTTGATTCCTGGTCAAGGGCATGTACTTGGATTG
>NW_005341493.1:0-1401 GCF_000412655.1 Myotis brandtii | reverse complement strand
TGCTCGCTGCTCCTTACTGCTCGGCTTGCTGCTCCTTCCTTAGTACTGCTGCAGAAGTGGGAGAGGCTCCTGCCACTGCCGCTGTGCTTGCCAGCCATGAGCCCAGCTTCTGGCTGAGCGGTGCTCCCCCTGTGGGAGCACACTGACCACCAGGGGGCAGCTCCTGCATGGAGCGTCTGCCCCCTGGTGGTCAGTATGCATTACAGCGACCGGTCATTATGGTCATTCCGCCATAATGGTCACTTAGGCTTTTATTATATAGATACACATATGTGATATATAATTTTATCTTAATAAACAAGAATATTTCATATGGATTTCTCCTTTAGTTATATTTTAATATCAGTTTAAACATTGGCTGAGCATGAAAATCTTGCTATCTTTAACTGACTCAGCTGTCTTGGAGCTTCCTTTATCTCAAATTTATAAATGTCTCTAATTGGGCTATTTGCCCAACATTTCCACATTTCAATATTATGATTGACCCTGAAGAATTTTTTCTGGGGTTCCACTGATACTAGTAATTATAGCTCCATTATGCCCTTTACTTAACTCAGGATATATTTAGACTTTGATCAATGTATTTATTGCACTTATTGATTGATAATTATAATGCATTACTTGCTGACTTTCTTGCCTCCCTCATTAATTGTCCTGCTATAGTCCAGAAATACAGCTGCAAGACCCTAACATGCATTTTGCCAGAACTTATCACTCTATTTTTACATACTTGCTGTCTCCTTGCTCATTTCTACTATTAAATTCTCAGTTTACTATTGTTTGTAGCTTCCTGGCCCGACTCCGATGATTCTAAGGCGACTTCACCACTCTTAGGTCCTCCTCCTGCCTGCTTCTTAGCTGTGCTCTAATAATCATGCGATTTCCAGAGTGTTGTAAAAAGCCCAAAGGGACCTTGTCTTTAATTCCTCTAGAATTTAAGAATATACTTTGAGATTCCTTACTTTAGTTTTTAAAGTATAAACTGAAACCTTAAACATATTAAGGCTTGTGAATATTACTAGTTTTCTTTGAATCAAGGATGTTAAAATATACTAAGTCCCTCTTAATTTAACAATCTAATTTGGGGAGGTAGTGGAATTTAAGACTTTGATCATTGTAGAAATATGTTTAAAATACATTTTTTTTTGGCAAGGAAACTGGACAAGTAACACACTGAGTTTATTCAGTTGTTTTACTTCACCACTTAAACTACCTTAACTGATGGTCTGCTTCAAGATATAGCAGCTTATATTTATTTGTAAGGAAAAATATTAGTAACAATCTGTGTATTCACATCGTAGTGAGAGATTTCATCACACTATTCAGAATGATACATGGTTTAAAACTTATGAATTTTTTATTTTTGGAATTTTTTATTTCATATTTCAGACCTCAGTTGAC
>NW_005341492.1:0-201 GCF_000412655.1 Myotis brandtii | reverse complement strand
GGGCTTTCATGTGATTTTAAGGTTTTTGAGCTACATATACATAGATCATCTTTCATGATGAATATGTCTTTCATTTACTCTAAGTATAATTTGTGAATATTTGTGTAATCTTATCATATTGAGAATGCCTCATATCAACTCAGCTGACATCTTTAATATGTCTATAAGGGAAAATTATCTTTCACTATGATAATTACAGTG
>NW_005341491.1:0-512 GCF_000412655.1 Myotis brandtii | reverse complement strand
CCACTCGGTCTGCCTTCTCTGGTGTAGATGAAACGTACACCTGAAGCCCCATTTTGAATTTTGCAGTCAGAATAAAAACACTGCACTTCATTAGCCGAGCAAGACCAGGGCAAGCCGCGGACCTTCACCACGAGTCCCTCTCCGCCTTCGGTACCCAACAGCATCGTCTCTTAGTGGATCCTGGCATCGAAGCAGACTGATCACACGACTTCTGCGTGGCTGAGCAAATCAATGGCTTAACAACTTTGAAAAGAAATTTGGGAACTTTTTAAAAAAGTTAAACATGCAACTAACATCACCCAGTCATTTCAATTTTTGGTATTTACACAGGAAAAACGAAAGTACATATCCATATAGAGACTTGTACACAGATGTTCTTAACAGCTTTATTTGCAACAACAAAAAACTGGAAACAACTCAAATGTCATTCAAGAGATAAAAGCATAAACAAATTGTGGCACTTGAAGGAAGAAAGAAGAATTGTTGATACATGCAACCATGTAGATAAATTT
>NW_005341490.1:0-263 GCF_000412655.1 Myotis brandtii | reverse complement strand
AGTGAATAGATAGATGAATAATGCACGCTTTTGATTACTTCCAAAATAACTTCCAAATTGCTGTTTTTAATATCAAACTCGCTCTCCATTTCCCCCTGCTCCCTAAACAAGTTTCTACCCCAAATACCCCTTTCTTAGCCAATGGCACCCCCAAATCTCCCATCATCTGGACTTGAAATTTCAATGCTGTCTTTGTCGGGCCTTTAATAGCTCATTTATAAGGACCAGGAAAGGCTAGGTCTTGACCTTCAGTGATAACTGAA
>NW_005341489.1:0-876 GCF_000412655.1 Myotis brandtii | reverse complement strand
TTTCTCTGTATCAACCATAAATACAAATTCAGATAGTAATAAGTGATCATAAGTGAATTATGTTTATGTTGAAGTAAATTGCAACATTGTTAATAATACCACATATTTCTAAAGGCAAAATATGAACCCATCACAGTTCTGAATATGTCCTGCACTTCCTCAGAAAAGACATCCTCAAGTACTTATCTATCTCTCTAATGTTATTTGTTTTATAGTGCTAGCAGAGCTCTTAAAACTATTAGGCATTCTGGAAAGAAGCATGAATACATTAAACCTCTTATTGAGGTATTCCAAATTGTTGGTTTCATTTGCTCTTTCAATAAACTAATTCATAAGTTGATGTTGACTTTATTTGACCTTCATGCAAGGGCTGTGCTCTGAGTATGGAATGTGGGATGACTGTCTCTGTAAATGTTTTGTTTGAAAATATAATCCAATAACATTGATTTACAGTGATGCCTAATCACAAAACCCTTATGACTACAACATTCGAAATGAATAGGACAGTGACAGTACATCATCTGGGGCAAGGGGAATAGCTCGGTAAGATGAATCATAGACATGCATAACTGGTGTCACTTAACACACATCCATATTAAGGAATGTAGTTTACATTTTAGAATTATTCAGGATGCAAACATTGCATTTCAACTTTACAGTGCACACCTACTCAACAAAGAAGATATGTAGCAAAGGCTTTAAACATGAAAATAGTCATTGACTTTTAAGCCTGTATAAATGATCATCAGTAGCAATATTTTCTGGACTAATAATAATAATACTTAACTTGTGATCATAACAAAAATATAATTTATTACCAAGTAATTTCAGAGAACTTTTCAGCTTTCAAAGTATCACTCTGTCAGGAGCTATGAA
>NW_005341488.1:0-287 GCF_000412655.1 Myotis brandtii | reverse complement strand
AGTTCGACAGTCTGTTCGAGGCAGCTCTGCCTCTGTAATATAGATTATTTCTTAACTTGAAATAGGATATTCTGTTTTTAGACATAATTATTTAGATACTTATTTAGTGCCAGGGCTGACCAGCAGACCTTGAGCAACAGATGAATGATTACTCTTACACATGTTTCTGTGAAAGAGAGGGCTAAGGGACTGCCTGGCTAAAGAAACCAAACAACCTCATTTGTCTGCCTCTTAACTCCTTGAGCACCGAGGAGCACAATTGCGCTCCTCCTGTCTTTCGCCAAAAG
>NW_005341487.1:0-379 GCF_000412655.1 Myotis brandtii | reverse complement strand
CCGAGTCAGGCTCAGCAGTGCAGGGGGCGGGGCCGGGAGGGCCACACAGAGGAGACCTGCGGCCCCTGCCCCTCCCAGCCCTGCCGGCCTCAGCTCCTGACCTGCCCCTCTGGGTCTGAGGCTCCAGAATCCTGGCTACAGTCACCAAAAAGCACCCCCTCTTGGGGGTCACAGCCCACAGGCTCTGTGTGGACTCGTAAAAGGCTCTGCTTCCTCCGAACGGGCACAGCCTGTTGGCGAGGAGGGGGCAGGGATGCCGCCCTTTGCCCTGGAACGGAGGCTCTGTTCACACACAACCCGCACAGCCGCCCTGGAGGAGCGAGGAGCATGGCTGCTTGGCTTCTGCCCGACAGCGAGCCCCACCCTGCAGCTGCTGGGA
>NW_005341486.1:0-281 GCF_000412655.1 Myotis brandtii | reverse complement strand
AGATTGAATGTAAGTGCAGGGGAGGAGCTAGGAAGACCTGGAGAGAAGAGAGAGGGGAAGAGTAGGGGGTAGCAGAGGAGGGGAGGGAAAGTAACACACAACAGTCTTGACTCCTTGCTGAAGTGTACTCCTGGATGAGGAACCTGAAGCCATTTGCCCAGGTCACCTAGTTGGCAGGGGGGAGATGAGATTTGAAGCCAGGCTGTCTGACTCCAGAGCCTGGGCCTTGGCACTATTCTGGAGATGGTTTTTAGGGCAAAAGTAGAGGTTAAAATCTTTTT
>NW_005341485.1:0-2441 GCF_000412655.1 Myotis brandtii | reverse complement strand
AAAAAGATTTTAACCTCTACTTTTGCCCTAAAAACCATCTCCAGAATAGTGCCAAGGCCCAGGCTCTGGAGTCAGACAGCCTGGCTTCAAATCTCATCTCCCCCCTGCCAACTAGGTGACCTGGGCAAATGGCTTCAGGTTCCTCATCCAGGAGTACACTTCAGCAAGGAGTCAAAACTGTTGTGTGTTACTTTCCCTCCCCTCCTCTGCCACCCCCTACTCTTCCCCTCTCTCTTATCTCCATGTCTTCCTAGCTCCTCCCCTGCACTTACATTCAATCTACTCAGGGAATACAGATTGGTTTTGGTTGGAGAGCAGCCACATCCCCGCGGGCTCCTCTCTGCACAGGCAGCAGCCCTGGTTGTTGGCCTGGATGTTGACTGGGAGAAGCAGGGACTTTGCCTGTCATGCTCACTGCCATTTCCCCAGTGAACACCACTCCAGGGACCTTCCCTGCACTCCCCATCCTGGACACACAGCTGATTAGTCTGGTGTGAACATCTGACCCACACAACACCCAACAGGAGCCGGAGCGCCTCAGAGTGACGGGAGGGAGCCCCGGGGGAACTCTGACAGCTGCAGGAGGCTGAGCTGGCGGGCTCACTGACTGGGATGGAGGGCTGCTGAGCCACCGCATCAGGCCATGTGCAAGGCGGAGGGGCCAAGCAGGAGGAGGGAGCCGGATGGACAGGAGGATGAGGCGGATCCCCAGCGATAAGAGGATACTCTGCACCGACTGCCCTGGGATCTGGCTGCTTCCCCGCCTGAAGCACCCCTAATTCCTTCTGCCAAATAGAGCAGGTCTGCTCCTTACATGCACAGAGACACTGCCTCCAACAGTGTGGCCCTCCTGCTTCCCAACTGGGTATCTGGGGGGAACTGGGGGATAGGACCACTCACGTGGGGTCCCTTGGGGCTAGGTCAAAAGGAGAGGGACCGGCACTGAGGAGAAGCTGCCAGGCCCTGGGTCGGGGGCTGCCTGGCCCCAGGCTCACCTGGACTCTGCGTGGTAGATCATTACCCAGCTTTACAATGAAATCGATGGGCCTCACAGTGGTCAGGTGATGTGCCCAAGGCCACACAGCTGGCGAGGTAAGGGGCACAGGCCCTGCCCAGCACCAGGTCAGGTTCCGCTTACCACCAGGTCCTCCAGGGTGAGCATCTGGTCCGTGTCCCGCAGGATCTCGACTTCACCCTTGTGGGTCAGTTTGGAGGTCGGAAGGATGCACAGCTCCTTCTGTTGCTGCTCAATGATCTCCAGGCCCTGTGGGGTGGAGCAGCCCTCGCTCAGCCGGATTCAGGAGGGTCTCTGGCCCCAAGAACCCCAGTGCTCACTGTCCTCCCTTGAGGCCCCTCTCCTGTGGTCCTTTCCATGCCGGCCTTTTCCCTCCCCGCACTTTTGCTCTTGCCATTCCCCTCACCCGGAAAGCCCTCCACCCCAGCCCTACCTCTCCACAGTCCACTCATCCACCCTCCAGCACAAGCCCTGCTCCTCAGCACGCCTTGAACTTCGCCTGCACCAGCACAGTCAGTTCTGCTCCTGAGTGCACCCCACCATCTGTCCTGGGAGGCGCGCAGGCTCTGGAATGCCAGCTGGGCCGTTAATATAAGAGACCTACAAGGTAGTGGCCTTGGGCAAGCGCTTTACTGCTCTAAGCCTCGTTTTTTCTCTTCTCCAGGGATTAAACTAAGAGCATTATATTAAACAGCATACGTAGTGCTTCGCCAGAGCCTGGCTCATAGTAAAGGCTACTAGTGAGTCTTAGTATTGAGCAATGCCATCCTATCTGAAATGTTTCCTGAAAGCCTGTCCCTCCCTTTCTAGCCACCCCGGAGGGCCGAGGCCCCGTCCGCCCTGGCAGTGCGGGCTTCGTGCGCGAGGCTCTGGGGCAGCTGCGCAGGCTCTGTGCTTAGACGGGCCCCATGCTTAATGCCCTTGTCATCTTGAAATTCTTAATTTCGTTGTTGAACAAAGGGCCCCGCATTTTCATTCAGCACTGGCCCCACCGATTGTGCAGCTGGTCCCGCGCCCTGGTCCCCACAGGGCCTGGACAGAAGTTCAGTCTGTAGTGCACAGATTCACCTAGTGGATTCTAGTTATTCATGCTAATCACTGTCTACCAGGACGGGAGCCTTAGCACCCACCCCATCCCATGGCCCCGCTCCCTAGATCAGTCCTTCCCTCTCACTGGGCCACAAAAACCGCTACACAAATCCCCTAGGCCAGCTCGGTGCCCACACCTTCCCTGCCCCTGAACAGTTCCCAGGGAGGGGAGACCATGGACACAGGGTATATGGGGCTATAACTGTGAAGTGTGGGGGGCAGGGGGTCTCTCAGCCAGTCTGGGGCACCAGAAATGGGAACAGGGGCACCCCAGGGGTCTATTCCCCATGGACGGTAGATGTCAATCATGAACTCTAGAGTCTGGACCATCATCCCC
>NW_005341484.1:0-226 GCF_000412655.1 Myotis brandtii | reverse complement strand
ATCCAGAGACAGAGAAGCATCAAACAGACCATCCAACATATGAGGAAGACAGGGGAGCTGTGGGAGGGGAGGGTAAGAGATCAACCAAAGGACTTGTATGCATACATATAAGCATAACAAATAGACGCAGACACTAATGGGGTGAGGGCATGTGCTGGGGGCAGGAGTGGGCAAGGAGAAGTCAATAGTGGAAAAAGGAGGCATGTAATACTTTCAACAATAAAGA
>NW_005341483.1:0-254 GCF_000412655.1 Myotis brandtii | reverse complement strand
TACAGAAAAGCTAGATTTGATTGAATTAATTACACAGTAAACTTCATATGAAAATTGCTTAGCAAATAAATGATATACTCTCTAAAATTCATTTTTCCATGTTTTTAACATAATGCTTTACAAATCAGCATGCCAAATATGAAAGTCTTCTATTTTAATAAATAAAGCTACTTTTCCTTCCTTCACACCCCGCCTACACACACACCTAAAAAAAAAATGTCTAAGCTGTTTTCTCTTTAGGTCAATAACAGTGA
>NW_005341482.1:0-565 GCF_000412655.1 Myotis brandtii | reverse complement strand
ACCACCTGGTTGGCAAGAAGGATCCAGCTCTAACTAGAATGTGGAGCACAGTTAGCCCCTGACATTTGCTGGAGCAATGATTCCAGATAATCAGGTATTTAACATCTAAGAGGGGAACAATGCCCACAACCACAGGAGAGTTGGCTGGCAATTACCAATTGGTATTGACACTCTGTGGAGGGATGATGATAAACGGAGGGCAATAAACACACAGTTAAGGCTAAGTGTGAGACAAACTCTCTGGTAGCTTAGAAAGAGGCCCTTATTTTGCTACAATTGAAGTGGACACAGCTAAAGAGCAGACTCAGGATCTGAGAGAGTTGAAGACCCCCAGAAATGCTTGAATGATAGCCACGGTAGGTTAGTTATGCTGAGATTAAGGCTCTTGTTAGGAACATCTGGAACCCTGAAACGTGGGATAGGGATATCTGGGTGGATGTCCCAAAGATTATGGCACTAGAGACACCCCTAAACACTGAGAATGTTCAAAACCCTCTCGTCCCTAGTAGAAGCTGACATGCTGGAAGGTGCTATAGAGGCTTTCCCCCTGTAAGGCAACAAACAC
>NW_005341481.1:0-1092 GCF_000412655.1 Myotis brandtii | reverse complement strand
CTTTTATTATATAGAATAAGCCTTTCTGCTGGGTATCCTAACTCACTTTCCCAACTCACAGTCTGCTGGACATTCCATGTCCACAGCAAAGGAAAAGGCTAGCTAGGTTTCAATGTTAAACAATGCAATCAATATGCTCTGGTGTTTTTCCGAGTTAGAGAGACAGGGCAATTTGATGGAAGGAAAAGGACTGTAATACCAAAATCACATATCCATTACAATAAACCTTCTCATTAACACATGGTGTGTCTTCAGGCTGCAGAAGAAGATGAGTAGAAGAGAATGGTAGTACCTGTCTTTCTTTCTCTGGAGCTCCTCATTATGTGCCTGACACAAGTCTGTGTGAAACGTGAATAAACCTTGAGAGGCAGATGGAGGCACATATGTTTTATCGGCGTCCAGGACCTCAAAGCAGTGCCTTCTGAAGGCAAAGTTGGTTTTACAACAGTGGTCCACAGCAGGGTTGATGGTTCGATTTTCATTTACTCCACATATCTCTCCAATAACTAAATCCACCTGTACCAATGAAAGTTGGAACTCAGATAGGACTTTAAAACTTGAGTGGTGCTCTGAAACATGGTTACGTGAATCATTAGATTGTTATAAGTTCACTCTTAACTTAATCAAAAACACTCATGCACTCATAACATGACATTATGTACAAAGAAAAGTAGGAGCTGGGGTCCTAAGTGGCATTACATATAACAACATTTCAAGCCATAGCAATTTAAATGCCTAGAAACTGATTACTTGTTATCACATATGCAAATTTGTGATTGTTAGCTGCAAACAGCTAAATGAAAGTGGCAGCCACACACTATGGCCCTTAGACTTATATCTCTTCTGGATTGTGTCCCAGGGTACTGTTCACTCCAGCCCTAAAATACACCCAACATGCAGTGGGGCTTTGGGAGGAGCAGGGAAACAGCAATTCCCTGACTGACCTGGTGGGAGAATTTGTAACATTACTTAAAATTATAAGGTTTACTATATTTCTGAAACTTTATTGTGATTCCTAAAACATTTGTCCTAACAAATTACTTCTATATAAATAAGAGGTAAGAAAGATGATTTGGAGAATTCCAAGAAAAT
>NW_005341480.1:0-1548 GCF_000412655.1 Myotis brandtii | reverse complement strand
AGGGAAAAGGGGAGAGTAAAAAAAGAAAGCAGAATGGTGCTTGCCAGGCGCAGGGCAGCAGCAGGTCACAGGAGATAATGTTTAATGCATACAGTTTTTCAGTATGAAAAGAATTCTGGAGATGAATGACAGTTGCACATCACCTTGAATGTGTATTTAATATCACTGAACTGTACCCGTACAACTTGTTAAGATAGAAAATTTTGTTATCTATATAAAACCCTAATATGCAAATCAACCGAATGGTGGAACAACCAGTGAATGACTGATCACTATGATGCTCACTGACCACCAAGGGGCAGATGCTCAACACAGGAGCTGTCCCCAGCCCACAGGCCCCAGGCCAGCCAAGGCGGGTGCAAGCAGGGGCCCTGATCACCCCGCCGGTTACTCCACGGATTGACCCTGATCACCAGCCAGGCCTAGGAACACTACCTGCACACGCATTTCTTGCACCGGGCCTCTAGTGTATATAGTGTATATTCTACCTGCGTCTTTTCATTCTCAATCGCACTATCCCCTGCTAAGGCAAACTACATTAGCCTACTATTTCCTTAACACATTCCTACCTCTGTGCTTCATTTATGACATGCTTGAAGTTTCAAAGCACCTGCTACCAATTTTTCAGTAGTAGCCCAATGTCATTTATGATGTCTTCCTGGTACTCTCAGCCAATGTAGTTATATTACAATGTGTCTTATTCACAATTGAGCTCTTTAAGGCCTAATTTAATGTCTGGTGCACAGAAGCACTTGGTATATGCTCACATTCATTCATTAGCAAATACTCAATGAGCACCTATTGCACTGCAGGCACTATTCCACAGCTGAGGTTACAGCTAAGAACAGAGTAATAAAACGTTTGCCATGTGACACTCACATTGTAGGGGTGAAGTTAGTGAGATAAACACTCACAGAAAATGAACAAGTAAATATTGATAACATTTATATGTTCACTTGAAAAGTGCTGGTGAGAAAAATAAAGCAGGGCACAGGATGGCAGGAAGTATAGGAGTGTAGGGTGCTTAATTTATGTACGTTGTCAGGGAAATATTCACTAATAATGTCATGTTTGATAGAGAAACCTAAAGAAAGTGGGGGAGTGAGCTCTCTGAAATCTGAGGGAAGAGAATTTCAGGCAAAGGGTACACCGAGTACAAGCAGCCTGAGAAAGGAGGGTGCCTGCCCATGTGAGGAGCAGCCAAGGGTTAATATGACTGGAGCAAAGGGGTCAAGGGAGGGACATGTGCCAGAGACAAAGTCTGAGGAGCAGTACAGGAGGCTGATTAACCTTATGGAATAAGTAATGGAAGTTGTTGATGACTGAAAATAGAGGGGCAAAACCTAAATTGTGCAGGCTTTAAGAAAGAATTAGAGAAGAAAAAAAATAGTATATATAGCTCTTCCTAGGATTTTTGCTCTGAGGGAAGCAGAAAAATGGGGCAGGAAATATAGATAAATGTTGGATTTAGGCATTATTAAAATGCTTTTTTAATATAGCAACCTTATAGAGGTGTTCTAGAAGAGGGAAAATTTTATGGTGTTGAAG
>NW_005341479.1:0-309 GCF_000412655.1 Myotis brandtii | reverse complement strand
GGGGGGGGGGGGGGGGGGGGGGGGGGAGCCAGCCCGGTCCCGGGTGCCTGCAGGTGGCCTGAGGGAAGCCAGCCGGGGACCCAGGTGCCTGCAGACGGCCAGAGGAGGGTAGCAGCCCAGGTCCTGGGTGCTGGAGGGAAGCTGGTGCCAGCAGCCAGGGCACGGAAGGCCTACTCTTGCACGAATTTTCGTGCATTGGGCCTTTGGTATACCTATAAATTCTTTGGTTAATCTGTCCCCCTCTCCCCACTTCCCTCTGAAATTCATCATTTTGTTGCATGCTTCAATGTCTCTGAATCTATTTTGTTC
>NW_005341478.1:0-556 GCF_000412655.1 Myotis brandtii | reverse complement strand
CCTCCAGGGCAGGGTGCTCGAGGGGCGCCCACACGCCGATGCTGCTGTACTTCCCGGAAGATACGCTCGGAAATTCAACAAACATCCATCCAACCCGTATTTACTGAGCCCTGGTTTTGTGCAGTAGTTTGCAGATAACTTGATTGCCTCCCTAGAAAATTCAAGAGAATAAGCCAAACTTCTATTCATTTTCATGAGTGTTTAGTGACACGGTCAAATAAGATATCACAAAAATGGTGAGTTATCCTGTAAATCATGAATAACCGATGGGAACATAGAGGGAAGGTCCCATCCACAGGAGCTCACCCAGACCTGACCGGATGCGTGGGACGTGCAGTCAGCAGCTCCCTGGCGGACTAGAGGGGGTTTCAGCGGATGGAGACACGTCACGTGTCCGTAGGAAATCAATATTAATTCTTCCCAACTCACCTGAAAACTCTCCATTATAAATCGCGATTAAAATCACAATAGGAAACGTAAAATGGTGGAAGAGAGAAATGTCTAAAGCTAACGGGAAGGCAGGGCGAGGTGCTTGCATATGAAGTAGCCAGATCGA
>NW_005341477.1:0-227 GCF_000412655.1 Myotis brandtii | reverse complement strand
TGAGATCAGGCCAGCAGGGGAGGGTAGTTAGGGGCGACATCAAGCTGGCAGGGGAGGCCCATTGGGGGCGAGATCAGGTCAGCAGGGGAGGGCAGTTGGGGGCAACCAGGGTGGCAGGGGAAGGCAGTTGGGGGCAAGATCAGGATGGGAGGGGAGGGCACTTGGGGGTGAGATCAGGCGGCAAGGGAGGTCAGTTAGGGGTGATCAGGCTGGCAGGGGAGGGCAGT
>NW_005341476.1:0-218 GCF_000412655.1 Myotis brandtii | reverse complement strand
GTACAGAGATTTCCCATCTACGGTCACCCCCACCTGCACGGCCCCCGCCAGCCACACCCTCCAGGTGGACACCTGTCAGTCACCACGGAGGAGCCTGCATGGACACGCCATCATCACCCGAGTCCACCGTGGACGTCAGGGTGGCTCTGTGCTGTGCACCCTGTGGGTTTGGACGGATGTATGAGGACGTGTGTCCATCATCACAGCGTCACCCAGAG
>NW_005341475.1:0-212 GCF_000412655.1 Myotis brandtii | reverse complement strand
GTGCCTGCAACCAAGGTACATGCCCTTGAGTGGAATCCAACCCTGGACCCCTCAGTTCGAAGGCCGATGCTCTATCCACTGAGCCAAACCGGTCAGGGCTTATCCTTTTAATGGCTTCAGACTGTAGTGACATCCTGTTTCATTCCTGATATTAGTCATTTGTCATTTCCCTTTTTACAGTCTGGCTAGAGGTTTCTTAATATTATATACTT
>NW_005341474.1:0-832 GCF_000412655.1 Myotis brandtii | reverse complement strand
TTGGTGAGGCAACACCTGGTCTTGTTTGAAAGTGCAGGCTGCAGAGGAACGCAATGAACCCAGATTGTGCAAATACATTCTTACTTGGAATCTAGATCTCCCCCCCCCCTTTTTTCACTATTTCTGTTTGTATGTATGTTTATATATTTTCAGAGATTGGTGAAATATCAGAAGAATTCAGTTTCTAACAGGTTTTTAAAGCAATTTTCATTGTTTCTGATAAGACAGATGAGTGAAAAGTGCATAATGACGTGAAAGGGGTTATGGACAACTACCAAGAGGGGATGACATGTGACTTGCTCTCTGGAGGATGAGGATGAGTTCCTGAAGGGGGTGGGGATGCAGGTGGGAGAGAGAATATCTTAGTAGAAGCAAAGGAAAGGTTTAAAAGAGCATGGTTAATGCAAGAAATAGCAAAGAGTTAAGTGTGGCCCGAGAACTGGTAACACTAAGTGTAATAGACATATTCTTGTGCCTACAAGTAAGTGCCAGGGAGAATCTGCTACTGTGATACAGGACACCTCCCAGCTTTGGCTGACTGGACAGAGATGGAACCCTGACCCACAGGCCGCAGAATCTATTGTCTCACGAGGAACATAGGAATTATGTGGCTTGGTTCAAACAGATGAGTTGGCCAAATCAGATTCTTTCTTTCAATATTGATGCAAGGATATGCAGACTATTACTTGTCCATGGAAGGCCCTGGAATAGGGAAGTTATTTGGGGGCTTGAAAATTACTTGATGCCGTGTGTAAACTGATCTATATGCTACAGAAAGAGAAAATCGGAGCAAGTGCAGAGATGGGCAAAGATGGAAAATCATGAGGTCCCT
>NW_005341473.1:0-535 GCF_000412655.1 Myotis brandtii | reverse complement strand
GAGTCCATCAGGTAGGACTTTTAATAGACACAAAGCGTAGTATGAGACGCGGTCGTGGAAAAACAGTTAAAATAATCGTGGGGAGAACGAAGAAGGTGGAAGGCTGTGTCCCACACCTGAAAGCTGTACTCACAAGGCCTTTTTGCTTCCCTTCAACGCGATGGCAAAAGTGGGCAGAAGAAGAAGCGGACTTTCCTCAGTTTACCTACTGGGGCGTGGATCTCCAGCAACTGCTTGGCATGTCTTTGGAGCAGCTGATGCGGCTGTGCAGTGCCCTGTGGCGGCGGTGGCTGCTGCTGAACCTGGGCCTTCGAGGGAAGCAGAACCCGCTGCTGAAGCACCTGCGTGAGGCCAAGAAGGAGGCGCCGCCCACGGAGAAGCCACAGGTGGGGAAGACACACCTGCGAGACCTGATTATTCTGCCCGAGATGGTGGGCAGCACGGAGGGCGGGTACAATGGCAAGACCTTCCACCGGGTGGAAATCAAGCCTGAGATGGTGAGCCACTACCTGGGGGAGTTCTCCATCACCTACAA
>NW_005341472.1:0-556 GCF_000412655.1 Myotis brandtii | reverse complement strand
GTGTTCTTACAAATAAGATACAAAGTTAAAGCTTGACGCCAAGTCTCCTTATTTCTGGTGCTATTCCTTGTGATGACACCCTATTTGTTACAAGGACTGTACAAGGAGGATCAATTATGGTATCTACAATGGAATGAAGGACTATCAAATGCAAGAATTTATCTTTGGTTCAAATAAGCTGGCACAACTTTTAGAATATTTCTATAAACTGCTAGAGTCTTTTGAGATTAAACATTTGACTGGGGATTTGGGGAGAATAAGAAGCAGGTGCTTCCTGCTGTTCAATGAACTAGAAAATCCTCAAAAACAAACTATTTTCCTCACTGTATTTCAGAACTTGCTCTTTCTTTTCCATGGTTCTTTCTAAAACCCTGAAGTGAAGAAGTAACTGAAAATGAACAGGAACTGGAAATATTTACAAGATGCTTTAAAACTTCAAAAGTAAACAAATAATTTCCTACCTAGTTTAGCTAATCTCAAGACTGCTGGGAGTTCATATCAAGTAGCTTACTATATCACATCAAGAAGTAGTAGTTTAAAAAAAATGTCCCCTGCT
>NW_005341471.1:0-278 GCF_000412655.1 Myotis brandtii | reverse complement strand
TATGACTAAGTTAGTGTGCGCAATGAACTTAGTTTGCTTAATAGTAAGTGCTACCAATAGTAAATGGTAGCTGTTTATATTATTACTATTACTTTTAAAATTGAAATTAGCAGCATTCTGTGACTCTCTCCAGCCAGTATTTATAATGCTAAGGCAGTTCCCTGCTCAATTTAATGGTCATTTCAGAGACAATATCAGGGGACTCTGGAAACATGGATGGGCCTGGAGGCATTAGGTTACAGGGAAACACAAATATTGTATGTAGAATCTGAAAAAGC
>NW_005341470.1:0-1448 GCF_000412655.1 Myotis brandtii | reverse complement strand
ACCATGTTTCTCTTTTATTAGTGTAGATGTTCAAATTCATTTCCATATCTATCCTGATCATTCAAGAAATATCAGAGGAAATACATAGGAAATACAAATGCAGGAATGAATATTATATCATCTTTAAAGTGGACATTTTGAACATGTAAACATATGACAACAGGGGACGTTATTCTATGACCATAGACTATAACATAATATACACATTTTGTCTTCGGCCCAAAGAAAGTTATAGGCAGAGAGTTATTTATGTAAGTGGGGTCAGTCTGAAATAAATGATTTCCTTCCAAACGTTTTCAAATTACCTTCCCTCTCTGCAGCAAATACCAATGCCATCATCATCTGTCCCCTTTCAACTTCAGGGGACACTAGCTTCCACTTCTCTACTCCTCCACTCTTTCCTGGTATCAACCTCTAAAATAACTGTGTGCCCTTGGCCCCTCGTCTCAGGGTCAGTTTCTGAGAGAAGCCAAATGAAGACACTCTGCGACAACAAAAATGAATGAGGACGCAGAGAAGTGCTACTAACATGTGAATGTTATTGGGAAGGTGTAACACCTTAATTTACTGAAGGCATTATTCATTAAAATAAATGATTGAAACGGCTAGTTCCTCAAGGACTGGAACACAAAGCAAATAGTTGTCCAAGTGTATGGAAAGTTCTTGACTTGGTCAACTGCCAAAGTGAGGTGACATCACAAGGATCCAGAGTGGCAAAGGTGGATCGTATTTGCACTAGCGTGGCCTTGACGATGGCTGCCGACAGTTTACATTGCACGCGAACTTCTACTTGCCTTTCCCTCTTCTGTCTCTGTTTTCCCTTTTCTTCTCCTTGCGTATTTTTGTAGTTAATAACAGATACCTGTATCTATATTCTCTTTGATCTCTACTGAGAATTCGAACCACCTAAGAACAGTTTTCTCTATCTCCTCCCCTCCCTAATGCCACGCCCATCAGTGACAAAGTCCTCCAGGGCTATTGATAGTAACAACAACAACAAAACACACCCCACCAAAACAAAGGTTGCATAATTTAAGAATGGAAAAGAATGTCCATCTTGGTCCATATATTTCTTGTTTCTTTTTTTTTGTCTCTATTTTTTTTGCAAACCTTTAAAAGTGTGATTTTAATTTTATTTTAAAGAATCAGTTTAAGCTTAATGTCATGAAATGGAAAATTACACTACTGCAAAGTTTCTATCCAAAGAAACATCAGGATACACGATATTAAAAAAGATCCCTTCTCTAGATCTGTCCGAGGCTGCTTTTCACCCACCTGAAAGGGTCTTTCTTTCCCCAGGGAAGCATTAGGGATCTCTTGTTGTTCATTTAATCGTCTTTCTCCAGGAACTTCTAAGGAATAGATCATTATTTCATTTCTCTCAAGGTGAATAAAAGGTTAAAAAGGATACTCATCAAAATGCAAGATAAAAAGATGCGTTCCCTCCA
>NW_005341469.1:0-262 GCF_000412655.1 Myotis brandtii | reverse complement strand
TCAGTATATAGGGAGAAAAAATGACTAGAGCTGGGAGTCAGACTTGGGAAATAGGATCTGGAAGTAAAATGAAATAAATGGGGTGCTCACTACACCTGATAACTAAATAAACCTCAGTTCCTCTGATGCTGTGCTTGACACATATAGCAATCCACTAGAACTCTCTATCTGTTCCAAATTAGTCACATTTGACAGAGTTTACTCAGTTTTTACTGTAATTTTTTACTTTTTCTAATGTACTTTTAATAGAACAGGTGAGATA
>NW_005341468.1:0-901 GCF_000412655.1 Myotis brandtii | reverse complement strand
CATTCATTAATATCAAGTGTAAATATCACACCCAACAATCCAATTTTTTTCTGAACATCTTTTCTTTTGGCAACCAATTTCAATACTTTCACTGTGACTGCATATAAACCTTTTCTAAACACAGACCATTTTCCATCTGTACCCCTGGGAAAAGGAATGAGTGCCTCAGTTTTTCTATGCTCGGTTGTTTGTTTGAGAGGCCTTCCAAAATCAAGAATCTCCCCCTTGCTCTTAGTACTTAGCTCACCATTTGCTAAGCATCCATCCAGCTAACCTAATGTCCTAGTTGTTTTTCTATGTGTTTTCGGATGGAAAGTCCTTTACTGCTTGCTTGCAGATTTACCCTTTCTCCTGCTTTGTCTTATATCATCTCAGCTGTGAAAAGTACTATCAACAAATAGCATACATTTCCCCATGGCTGGGTGAATTGATTTAAAGTTTTTGGCAAATGCAGAAAAGATCTCCATGCACAACTTTTGAAAAAAATATTAAGTAGGACCCAGTTCTAATCGTAAGGGGCTGGAATTTAATACTCTTGCCTTTTCTCACAGAATGTGCAGAAATCTTTTAAGACCACACAGTAAATATCTGGGAAGGTCATAACAGTGAAATACATAATAAATGAGTTTCTTCCTTTCCTTCCTTTAATGTACAACTAGATGGGTTTTTTTGTTGTTTGTGTGTTTGTTTTGCTTTTCAGTTAATTAAATTTCTAGTGTCTACTGAACTTAGAGTTGTCCAGAAATAACATTCTAAAAAATCTCTTGAAAATATCCCAGGCTTGAGATTGGTTTTATTTCTAGGATCTTCTCAAATATTCAAACTAAATTTGGGGGATTTTTAAAAATATAAATTAGGAAAAAAATATATATTTTGGCCTTAGAAAAGACATCTGTGCTAT
>NW_005341467.1:0-226 GCF_000412655.1 Myotis brandtii | reverse complement strand
ACACGCCTTGTTGATCCCTGCGTGCCACAGGGGTGAGGCGTTGCCTGCGTGAGGGCAGGATACAGCAAGTGTCTGCGAGCTTTTATGTCTCCCTCTAGACTCACTCCTACTGCATTTTCCGTCCTCCAGACCGAGGAGCGAGCAGGCACTTGAATTGCCAGCTCTGTGCACCTTAGCTCCCCTACCCAGTGGATGCCCAGATACGGGCAAAGGAAGGGTTCTGTGG
>NW_005341466.1:0-687 GCF_000412655.1 Myotis brandtii | reverse complement strand
GCGACCCACAGGTTGAGAACCGCTGAATTAAGGTAAAGATAGCAGATGCCCACAAACACCAGAGACCGAGTTTCCTAATCCCCTACAATCACCTAAGGTGGTTTCCTTCCACCTACCCCCTAACCCCCAATTAATCAAAAAGGTAGACTATCCTGGCCCACTATAATCACCTAGGTAGACTATCCTGGCCCCCACATTCACCTAAGGTCAAGTTTGCCCGGCACACAATCACCTAAGGTGTTTCCTGGGCCCACGGTCACCTGAGGTTGAGGATCCTGGGCTACCTAAATAAACTATGGTTGAGTTTACTGTCCCTCCACAATCATCAAGCTAGAAATTCTGGACCCCTCCTCCCCCATTATCACCTAAATTCAAGTTTCCAGGACACCACAATCACCTGAATTCATGTTCGGAGGCTCCCATCATCACCTAAGGTTGAGTTTATTGGGCCCACAATCACCTGAGGTAGAGTTTGCTGGGCCTCCCTAAATCACCAGAGCTTCCCGAGCCCAAGTTACCTAAGGTTGACCTTCCTTGGCCTCCACAATCACCTAAGGGCAAATACCCTGGCCCTCAGTAATCATGTAAGGTAGATGTTTCTTGCCCCTCATAATCACCTAAGGTAATCATTCCCAAGCCCCCAGATCAGCTAACGTGGACTTGTCTGGGCTCACAATCACCTAACAT
>NW_005341465.1:0-841 GCF_000412655.1 Myotis brandtii | reverse complement strand
CTCCCTTAGCTTTTGGCACATATTTCTATTGATCATTTGGAATAATATGGAGTGATGGCCAACAGCATAAGTCATGGTAGAATAGAAAACTGAGTTTAACACTAGGTTTGTCACTGATAAACTATGGGTTTTTGGCTAAGTGACTAAATCCCTAGTCTTGGTTATCCTATCTAAAAAAAATGGTCATTGAAGGATTAATAAAATAATTGGTATAAATCCCTCATCAAAGTGCATGACATTGTATGTTCTCAACAATACAATGTTAATCAACATGATTATAACTGGTCATATGTCTAGCATTCCAAGAGATTATGAACTCTTTAAAGGTGATAGACATAATTACACTGTTTATCTTTTTTTTTTAACCTAGAACAATACAAGTGCCAGATAAATATTTATTATATGAATGACAACCCAATTTATCCAGGCTGGTGGTTTCATCATTAACTATTCATCACTTGTCATCGTGAAATGTCAAGTGGAATATAATGGTGAAGGGAAAATCCAAGAGCACCCACCGGATCATAACATCACAGAAGTTGTCCCAGCATACCATTTCCAATCTAGAAATGGGAGCTCAAAGAAGTGAGTCATTTGTAATGCACAGCAACCTCAGAAAAACTGGTATGCAAACTACATTCTCCAACAAGGACAAAGAATAATATTTGCCAAGCATTCTTGAGTACCATCTGCAAATATCCTCAAAGTTCAGTAAGAGGGCCTCCCTGGAGTGTGGTCAGTCAGTCCTGATGTTGGTTGTTTGTGATTCTGACAAAATGGTGAAGGGTTTTCTATTTCTGAGAACTACCAAAGTAATTTAATTCCTTTCCTCATTTCCATC
>NW_005341464.1:0-343 GCF_000412655.1 Myotis brandtii | reverse complement strand
GTCAATTTCTGGGGTCTTTGTTCTGTTCCATTGGTCTGTAAGCCTGTTCGTTCCTGTGCCAGTACCAGGCTGTTTTGATTACAGTGGTTGTGTAGTATTACTTGAAATCTGGTATTATGATTCCTCCAACTTATTTTTCTTTCTCAAGTTTGCTGCAGCTATTCAGGGTTTTTTTGTTTTGTTTTTATTCCATATACATTTTTGGAGTATTTGTTCTAGCTCTGTGAAGTATGCTATCGGTGTTTTAATAGGGATTGCATTGAATCTGTAAATTTCCTTGGGTAGTATGGACATTTAATGATGTTGATCCTACCAATCCATGAACACGATATATTCTTCCACT
>NW_005341463.1:0-327 GCF_000412655.1 Myotis brandtii | reverse complement strand
GACATCTGTAATACCCTCAACAATTAAAATAAAAAAGAAAAACATGTGGGAGGAAAATAAATAAATAAATACATACATAAATGCATTCATGCAATGATTGTACAGGATTCTCAATGCACTGGGGCTGAATCAGGACCATGTACAAGTGGGTGCATTTGTTTTTTTGAATGATGAACTCTAGGTTTCACAACTTACATTTATTCATAGCTAAAACGTAACTATCATGATAAGAATATCTTTTATAACTTATTCTCTTAAAAGTAACTAGACAAAATATATTTTAAAAGTTGTTTTATATTGCCCTAACTGGTTTGGCTCAGTGGATAG
>NW_005341462.1:0-502 GCF_000412655.1 Myotis brandtii | reverse complement strand
AATTTCTAGAACAATTAGTTCTAGACAACAATTCTGTGTTTAGGAGCCACGGGTTGGAGTGGTGACTGGGGTTTACATAAAATGCACGGGGGAAAGTGGAAGATGGTCAATTTTTTTTTTCCCATTTGTGACCATTCACAGCCTTTTAGCCACATCAGTGCATCTCAAATGATCTGTAGTGAGCAAAGCTTTTAAAACTTTCTTACCCATGCTGTGGCCAATATACAGCTCATGCCACATCTGACTCACCAGGTAAGTGAGACAGCATTCAACCCCACCTGTTTCCTTTAGAACAAGGTAAGTCCAGTGAATACCTGCTGGGATGTCATGGCAATGTCAAATTGCTCTGGAAGTTTCTGAAAGCATACTTGCCACTTCGGTACTGATCATGGCCCACATCAGTGCATCATCTGGTCAGACAGTTCACGAAAGACATCGATCACCATGCCAGACAGTGAATGATATTGAGCTAGATCACAGAAAGTGGGTGGGTAGGGTTTGG
>NW_005341461.1:0-566 GCF_000412655.1 Myotis brandtii | reverse complement strand
CTCTCTAGAACATAACCTCTGTAAGGGTAAGGGACACATCTATCTGCTTGACCACCATATCCTTCACCGGGTTGCCAGATCGAGCAAATAAAAATACAGCCTTCCCAGTTAAATTTCAGATAAATCCTGAATAATTTTTTAGTACAAGTATGTCCAAAGCACATATTCAATTACTCAGGGTTTACTTGAAATTCCAATTTAACTGGGCATCTTGTATTTTATCTGGCAACCCTAGTTCCTAGACCCTGACACATGGCTGACTCTCACTACACATCACTGAACAAAAATCTGGTAGCAACATATGAACATTGCTACTATGGCAACAAAGTGGGGGAAATGTGCTAAAACTACAGAACTAAATGCCACTTCCCATTCCTTTCTGTTCTGATGTGTCTGTCTCCTCATTCCAGGAGAATCTAATCAACTCAAAGTTCTGGGCAGCCCAGTCCTCTGGGGGAACGCTGGCCATGGGAAGGGAGCTGTTCGGAGCAGCTTTCCCACACAGCATTGCCTGTTTTGTCGTGGTCCCAGCACAGCGGCCCTTGATCGTCTTCGGCCCAGATCTC
>NW_005341460.1:0-772 GCF_000412655.1 Myotis brandtii | reverse complement strand
ACTTTGGTGGGTAGCATGGAAAACAAAAAGAGATAAAAAATGGTAAAGAGCTGGAGTTAAAACTCATATCATAAACCAGTCTGAACACCATACAACACAACTGCCCCAACACTTAGGTGGATGTAGTGCGCTAACACTTAACATGTTATGCAGCCATACTTCTGAAGAAATGAAAGGAAAGCTCGGGGATTTTGTTTTATCAGCGGAAATACTACTGCCACTGGGCCCAGAACAGCAACGCTGATACATACCACAGGCACTGATGCCTTATAAATTGGATGCTGATGCTGCAATTACTGTCCCTACTGCTCACCATCTGAGTAAAGTCTTCATTACTCTACTACTTTGTCATAATAAGTAGCACTAACTTTGGAGTATGAGGTGTGTGCATTGGCTGTTTGAGCTCTAATCTAGTTCCAACGTCCCAGTTCCAACACAACTCAAGAGAGTAAATGTATGTTTGTGTTTTTGTTTGCTTTGTTTGTTTATTTGTTTTAATTTCTACAGTGGGAGTGACCTCTCTCACTAACCAAGACTCACAAGGTGGGAAAATTAGGAACAAATGACTAATGTCCATTAGGGTCATGGGTCACACTAATGTCTCCTTTATCTTTCTTGAATACACATTGCCGTACAGAATTATCTTAAGTAATTTGATGCCAGATGGTATTAAAAATAGAACAAAACAAATAACAACAGCAAAAACAGGAGTAACCAAAAATTATTTTATTAACATTGTCTACTTTGTGATGAAATGTAAGTTCTGCATTCA
>NW_005341459.1:0-220 GCF_000412655.1 Myotis brandtii | reverse complement strand
CTAAATCTCAGGGCACATGTTAGTTCAAATCCCTCATTCTTTGCCTTTGATTTTACTTATTTTTTTGAAAGCCACTGATATTTCTGCTGCACACTGATCTGATTCTCATCTACCATCATGCTTTCACTGCCCTGCTCCTGACTAGGCCCTCACTGCGCCCCCCTTTCTCCTTCTCATCTGAGTCCTTAGGGTTTCTTGAGGATCCATTTGCTTGATCATT
>NW_005341458.1:0-577 GCF_000412655.1 Myotis brandtii | reverse complement strand
AGCCTCCCTCGCCCACACCCCTGGGCAGGCGGAGCAATGGAGGAAGCATCTGTCTCTCTTCCCTTCCTTGCCACTTACCAACAGAGCTGTGCCTGCTGGGAGTAGTTTGGTTCTCAAGTCTCGTCTATGGGCAGAGGACTCCACAAATCTCAGCAAATCACAACATCTCCCTCTGCTGGCATCTGCCTGGGATTACAGTCAAGAACTGATGTTTTATTCCCCCACCAAAGCCTGGCACCCTACTGCCTCCCTGGTAACACTGCCCAGCTCTCTAGGGAGATTGGTCCTCATGTCACTCCATCCCAATGGAAATATGATCTCAAAATCCCATGCCCCTTGGGCATAGCAATGGGCACATGGCCCAGGGTGGCAACAGTGAGGGGCCCAAGGGGTGGGAGGGGACGGTCCTGGGCATTGTATGTGTACACTGTGGAGGTCCCCTTCCTCTTCGGTCTCCCCCGGTGGGGCTATAAGCATGAGCCGTCTGTGGCCTTGACCCTCCTTCTGGAATAAGGAAGCCCACCCACGCCAGGAGGGAACAGGCCAATGGACAGAGAAACCAGAGGGAGGGAGCAGG
>NW_005341457.1:0-1447 GCF_000412655.1 Myotis brandtii | reverse complement strand
CTCTCTGAAATCAATAAAAACATTATTTAAAAAACAAACAAACAGTGAGATACCACTACATACCTACCAGAATGGCCAATCATTAAGTCTGAAAAGATGATGCATTGGTGAGAAGATAGAGCATCTCCAACTCTCTTACATTACTGGTGGAAATGCAGAGTGGTACAGTCACTTTCAAACACTGGTTGGTAGTTTCTTATAAAGTTAAACATACATTACCATACAACTCAGCAATACCACTAAGTATTGACTCAAGAGAAATTCAAGCATATGTCAACACAAAAACCTGTATGTTAATATTTAGAGCAGCCTTAGACATAATCATCACAAACCAGAAACACCTCATATCTTATAAAGGGTGAATGGATAAGTTAATTGGGGTACATCCATATAATAGAACAGTATGCAGCAATGAAAAGGAATGAACTGATGAATGCAACAACGTGAATGAATCTCAGAAATACTAATAACTGAAAGATGCCAGACACAAAAGATTTCAAACTGCATGGTTCTATTTATATAGTAATTTTGAAAAGGCAGAACTATAGAGACAGAAATCAGATCAGTGATTGGCAGGGACTGGGACTTGTGAGAGAGGATTGACTGCAAAGAGGTATAAGGGAAAATTTGGAGATGACAGAAATAGTTTGTATCTTGATTTTGCTGGTGGATAACAGGACTACATACTTTTATGAAAACCCACTGGACTATATAATTCAAAAGCATTCATTTTACTATATGTGACATACTTTAATAAAACCATTTTAAAAATAGGTCATAAATTCATACTTCTATTCACTTATCTTACCTTTTATCTAACATATCCATGTGAATGATCATTCTATAATTTAGTGGTATTAAGCATTTTGTAAACAACTTTGATTTTAATGTTGAGGGTTCAGCTTCGTGGATTCTTGCTGTTAAAAAATTGTTTGACATATGGTCATACCCACAGTGAAATGTCCTCACATAAAGTGGTAAAATACACTGGTGTTATTCTGAGAATTCTCCATTGAAGGAACTGGCCAACTTAAAAACTACAGAGAAACAGAAAGTGCCAGATATTGTGGCTCTGCCTTCCTGGTAGGAAATTTCTCAGTCCGGCTCTGATGCAGGGGACTTGGAGCACCTAAGTGAGGCTAGCAATGAAGGCCCCTCCAATCAGGGCCGTACAATTGCACTTTGTAGCTCCTGGCTCACATACTGCTCAGCTGTTTCAATAAACATGCTCCCAACAGGTCATTTACTACCTCTGGCGTTATCTCCATTTCCTTCTCTTTTCTCTCACATTGTTCATTTAGAACATGTTCATTTAAAAAGCCAACACTTCCATAAGTGTACAAGTATAAGAAAAGATTATGAGCCATTCTATGGAAACAATTAAAAACTTGAAAGGAATGAATATTTTCCAGAAAAATAGGGAGGACTAAAATTTATCTATATTACA
>NW_005341456.1:0-225 GCF_000412655.1 Myotis brandtii | reverse complement strand
CCAGCCACCATGACCTCAGCAAGAACAGAGAACTCAGACAACAGCTGTAGGCAATTGGATTATGAGAAGAGGGTCCCTCTTGACACAAGGGCAAGAGGGGCCAATACAGAACAAAGGAGGGTCCTAGGACAGGGCTTTCTCAGTCCAGGGTGTCAGGCTCTTGGCACAAGACAACTCCACATATGGGTCATATACCAGACACCCCCAGTCACGGCAGAAAAGGGA
>NW_005341455.1:0-278 GCF_000412655.1 Myotis brandtii | reverse complement strand
TCTTAACTCGCCCATGAAATTATAAGTTCATTGAGGGGGAAAAATGACAGCAGGAAAAAACGCCTTAGTGTTCCTTCTGACATCTCGCTTATTTGATATCCAGTAGTAGGATCTCATTGAATTGGTGAATTTCATTATTCAGTATAATAATGTGGACTTTGTGAGAGAGAGACGGGGTAACTATATTCTTGACACTTTGCTTATGATGTTCATGGTTCTTACTTCATTTAATTCAAATCTCTACAGTGAAAAAAATAAGAAAAACTGCCTTGTTTATT
>NW_005341454.1:0-854 GCF_000412655.1 Myotis brandtii | reverse complement strand
TTGTGGTGCTGATGCAAAATAAATGAGTAAATAAATTGCATAAAATTTAGACTGTTCTCCAACTGCTTTGTCTTTCTTTCCCCACTATGTGGTAATCAGAACTCCAGAGAGGATCTTACCAATCAGAATACTGTGATCATCATTTTAACTAACGCAGTAATCTTTTTTTGGTTAGCAGTCAAGAGTTACCCTGTTGGCTTAAATTGATCTTTGAGGTCTTTGATTTCGTGGGTCATGCTGGATAGACTAACAATGTGATTTAGGGTGTGGGTTGGCCACACCAGATAGTATTTAGGGAAGGTGCTGACCATGCCAGAAAGACAATAAGATTTAGGGCCAAGGCTTTGGCCCATGTAGCTAGACCTCCTAAGATCAGCCACAGGGGCAATCGATCATGTCTCCATAAGTAAAAATTCTACACATTGAGGTTTGAGTGAGCTTTCCCGGATGGCAGTTTTGTCTCAGATCAATATCAAGGAAGCAAGGCTGCCCTGACTCCATGGGGAGAGGAAAACAGAAGTTCCATATGTGGTACTTTCTTAGGCTCTTCCCTATGAACTTCATCCTTTGGTGGATTTTATTCTGTATCATTTCCCTGTAGTAAATGGTAAGTTTAAAAGCCATGAGTGTAACAGCTTTCAGCAAGTTCTGTGAGTCCTTTTAGCAAATTATAAAAACTGAGGAATAGTTTTGGGGACATCCTGAATTTGCAGTTGTTTTCAGAAGTGAGGGTGGTCTTATGATAACTGTGCTCCTTTTGATCATATTTGGCGCTAACTCTCTACAGGGACAAATTAGTATGCACAAGTCTTTATCACTGTGTGTGATACTGGATACAGATATTTGGGTGAAAA
>NW_005341453.1:0-314 GCF_000412655.1 Myotis brandtii | reverse complement strand
CCTGCACATCTCCAACTGGGGATGTGCCCGCAACCCAAGTACATGTCCTTGACCGGAATTGAACTGGGACCCTTCAGTCTGCAGGCCGACGCTCTATCCACTGAGCCAAACCGGTTTCGGCTATTTTTATAACTGGAAGTCGGTACCTTGTTGGCTCCCTTCACCCATTGCTCCCACCCCTCACCCCCACCTCTGGCAACCACCAATCGGTTCTTTGCATCTATGAGCTTGGTTTTCTTTTCTTTCTTTTTCTTTTTTCTTTTTATATTCTGCATAGAAGTGAGAGCATATGGTATTTGTCTTTCTCTGTCTGA
>NW_005341452.1:0-570 GCF_000412655.1 Myotis brandtii | reverse complement strand
TCATCATCCCTTTCCAGCAGGAAGTAGCTAAGAGCAGCCTTCACCCCTGTTCACCATATAAAAGCCTAAGTGACTGTTAGGACCAAAAGACTGGAATGACCAGACGATAAGAATGACCTGTCGACCAGTTGCTATGATTTGTACTGACCAACAGTTGGCAGTCGCTCAATGCAGGAGCTTCTCCGTAGTGGTCAGTGCACTCCTAAACCAACCTCCCATGGCTCTTCCCACTGGCTGACCATCCCCAATAGCCACAATCGGAACCTCCCATGGGCCCTTCCCCTGGTGGGCCAACCTCCCGTGGCCCCTCCCACCCCCCAGAGAACCAACCTTCTGTGGTGACTTCCCCCAGCCAGCCAACCTCCCACAGCCACTCACCCGAGCCAACCACCCTCAATCAGGACTGGGCGATATGGCCCCGATAGGCTCCAAACACCGGCCAGGCCGAGGGACCCCCACCTATGCAGGAATTTGTGCACCAGGCCTCTAGTCCTATAAAATAAAACCCTAATATGCAAATCAATTGAACAGCGGAACAACTGGTGGAATGACCAGTTGATATGATGCTCA
>NW_005341451.1:0-302 GCF_000412655.1 Myotis brandtii | reverse complement strand
GCCGTCTCTACCTCACTGGGGCTGATTCAATCTCACCAGGGCCGTCTCAATCTCACCGGGGCTGTCTCAACCTCAACGGGGTCGTGTCAGCCTCACTGGGGCTGTCCCAGCCTCACTGGGGCCGTCCCAGCCTCACCGTGGGCCATCTCAGCCTCACATGGGCCGTCTCAACCTCACCGGGGCCGTTTTGACCTCACCAGGGCCGTCTTGACCTCACTGGGGTCGTCTCAACCTCACCGGGGCCATCTCGACCTCACCGGGACCAATTCAACCTCACCGGGGCCGATTCAACCTCACCGGGG
>NW_005341450.1:0-270 GCF_000412655.1 Myotis brandtii | reverse complement strand
GGTAGACACTGTTTTTATTTTTGTACTAGAGGCCCGGTGCATGAATTTGTGCACGAGTGGGGTCCCTCCGCCTGGCTTGTGGGATCAGGCCCAAACTGGCTCTCCAACATCCCCTGAGGGGTCCCAGATTGCGAGAGGTTGCAGGCCAGGGAGGAACATGGGAGGGGTTAGGGAGGGACGTGGGAGGTTGGCCAGCCGGGGAGGGAGCATGGGAGGGCTCCAGGGGGTGTCCGACCCTTCTTGCTCAGTCCCGATCAGCCGGACCCCAGC
>NW_005341449.1:0-282 GCF_000412655.1 Myotis brandtii | reverse complement strand
GACTGGTGGATGGGAAAAGGTCTGAGATCAGGAGATGCGAGCTGAAGAAAAAAAAAGGATCTTTTGACTAGAGGCATTGGCTCAGGGTGCCAGGAAGACATTATAAAGATCAGGCAGGACAAACTTTACCTGAATGGATGCCTACTTAGGATGCCCAGGATTTGGTGGACGTAACAGTAGCCGCACAACCAAGGAAGGAGAGAGGCCAGCCACCGAAGGCCAAGATGACCGAGTTGTCTCCACTGCATCCAGCAAGGTTTGGAAGCTAGGACAGTATATAAC
>NW_005341448.1:0-282 GCF_000412655.1 Myotis brandtii | reverse complement strand
GACTGGTGGATGGGAAAAGGTCTGAGATCAGGAGATGGGAGCTGAAGAAAAAAAAAGGATGTTTTGACTAGAGGCATTGGCTTGGGGTGCCAGGAAGACATTATAAAGATCAGGCAGAACAAACTTTACCTGAATGGATGCCTACTTAGGATGCCCAGGATTTGGTGGACGTAACATTAGCCGCACAACCAAGAAAGGAAAGAGGCCAACCACCGAAGGCCAAGATGACCGAGTTGTCTCCACTACATCCAGCAAGGTTTGGAAGCTAGGACAGTATATAAC
>NW_005341447.1:0-887 GCF_000412655.1 Myotis brandtii | reverse complement strand
TCCACAGGCTGATGCTCTATCCACTGAGCAAAACCATCCAGGGCGGACATTTTAGGCTGGATGCTTATCTAGGCTCCTGGAGGAAGAAAGGAGACTGGTTAAGCCCCCAGCACACAGTAGGTGCTTAATGAATGGCAGTTGCTCTTCATTATTTAGAGTATACAACTCTTGTTCACATCCATGAGCTCAGTGAGACATCCTGGGCTCACTGGTTGGTAGGTGGGGAAGGTGTTATAGTCCCATTTTACAGATGAGGAAACCGAGGCTCAGAGCATGCAAGTGACATATTCAAGGTCACACAGCTGGTGAATGGGGGAGCCACGCATGGAGCTCAGCGCTCCAGAATGCAAGTCCCCCTCTCTTCCCCCTCGCAGTGCCTTGCCTGGTAGCACCGAATGGACTGATTAATAAATAATACTGGTTGGCTTGTCTTAAAAGCGTGTCCTGCCAAGTCCTGTAGCGTCTTCTCTGTAATTACCCCATTTTCTCCTGCGGGGGCTAATGAGCTTCCTCAAGACTTGCTCCTTTCCCAGTGGGAAGGGGTCTGTCAGGACACAGGCCGGTCCGGGGACCCAGCCATTCTCTCTCTAGTTTGCTCTTTCTCGTTCTCTCTTTTTCTTTCTCTCCCGTGTCTCTGCTGCATTTATTTGTTTTGTCTTTGACGGATCCCCTGGGATGAGCTGTGCTCCTGTGACATTTCTTCCCTTTTGTGTTCCTGATGATAGCATTTCCCTGGAGGCTCTTAAAAGAGAAGGATGGAGGGAATAAAGCACCGCTTGCCGGGCAGGGCCATCTAGCCACAGAGCCTGGCGGCCGGACGAGAGCTTGGACATGCGTCCTTTCTCTTCAGGCCTCCTCCTGTGTGGACATGTGTGCAGCTGCACGTG
>NW_005341446.1:0-971 GCF_000412655.1 Myotis brandtii | reverse complement strand
CAGTCTGTTCAGTTTAAATTGATTCACTTGATTGTATTTGGGTTGTTGTAACAGGCAAAAGCATGGCCTTCCCTAGAGCTTTAAATAGTGTTCCCCAATCACTCTACCTAAAGGGTAGCTATTGAAGTAGGAGAAAAGGAAAAAGGACCTCTCTATAGGAAAGTCATATCATCAGGTAGACTTTATTAGCAGCATGGGACCTGCAATAAAAGATGACTAACATTGGTGACCTTTCTCATGAGTCACAACAATTGGAAGGCATGGGGTTGATGAGAAACCTTTCCATCCTTCCAACTTTGCTATGTAGAATTGGGGATTAAACCCATACATAGAGGAATCCACCATCTTTGATGCAGTTAGCTTCCAGTTACCTTCCGAAGCAGGCAGGCAACAAATGAACCACCTTCTATCCCTCATGTTCACTGACATACATGCTGTCAGGATTTGGAGTGTGGTGTGAGTTTGTGTGTGTCTGTGTGTGCATGTGAGCACGTGTGGGGTACCATCATTTTGCTTTCATGTGCTAATGGTTATGTTATAATAACCCAGTGAGTTCTATTTGCCACCTGCTGCCTGAAATCCCTATACTCATCTGAGAACTACTGTCAGTAGACATGAGACACCACGGTGCAGTTATTTCCAGAGGTGATAGAATGGCAGATTCTTCATACTTTTGGTGTCCTTTCCCTTTTAAGCAAGTCAGGTATCCACCATCAAGTCACTCACTTATACATCTACTTGAATGGTTAGGAATTAAAAAGGCAGTTGAGAAGTGTAAAGAGAGTAACACATTATAATCCTAGTACATTTTGGATATAAGAAACTGTTTATATCACTTTAATCCTAACAACAATATTTTAGGTAGGTTTTATTTCAATTTTAGAGCTAGGAAACAGTATCAGTGATCATGAAGTCAATTTTAGAGATAGGAAGAAATATTTGGGATCATCATGGAAGAAAAAAAGCTAGAG
>NW_005341445.1:0-717 GCF_000412655.1 Myotis brandtii | reverse complement strand
AAGTCCTTCCAGATGAAGCCGGGGCTGCAAGGGAAGCTCAGGTCCCGGGTGCCGAGGGAAGCAGATGCTGGCAGCCGGGGGAAGGAAGGCCTACTCTTGCACAAATTTAGTGCATCGGGCCTCTAGGATACATAGAAGTTACTAGTAAATTGCTTAATAAATTACATGTTGAGTATAACTAATACACGATGATTAATCCATTTTTAAAAGCCCATCTTTTAAAGATATGAGTGAACTGTCTTTTTAGACTTCTTAGGAAGATATAGCATTTATGCCAGCAACTTGGGCTTTCGAGTGAAGACTCTGTAAGACATATCTATTCCCAAATGATGTGCAAAAAGTTATCTCTCAGTTTGGGCACTCAGTATAAGTGAGCACAGTTATTGGTTTTCAGGTAGAAATTGTAAATTGCTGTCTCAGAAGAAATCATTCTAAGTAAGCTTAGCAATAGCACTGTGTTGTCACTGAGCAAGAAGGAAACGCTGAAGGTGTTGATGGCGGGGAGAATGGCACCAGGTGTTAGACCGGTGGGGTCAGACGGGACCCTAGGTACTTGGGTTCTGGTTAGGAAAGAATCCAGAGCCAAGACTCAAACTATAAGAGAAAGTTTCTTTAGGAAGTCACAGAAGTAGAAGTGAGCCGTACAGGAAATGGGCTCAGGAAACAGGTTACAGCAAAGTCAGGGGCCCTTGGAGCTTAGGAGAAAGGCAGGGAAAG
>NW_005341444.1:0-295 GCF_000412655.1 Myotis brandtii | reverse complement strand
ACTTAGCATATTAGCCTTTTATATATATAGATAGCAACACTCCACCCACGTAACGTGTCCAAGTCTTCACTTAATCTAATTAAGGGTGAGGCAAGGAAGTCTTTATCAAAGAGAGAGTGAAATACAAAACACCTGCCATAACATACATGTAATTTCTCTGTTTCCCTGTCTCTCTATCACACTCACACACTCACACACACACACCAAACTATGATTTACACATTTTTAAAACAGGGCCTTCCTTATTGAGAGAACACAACCTTGATGAGAACTACAAAGAACCACAAGAGTGTCC
>NW_005341443.1:0-206 GCF_000412655.1 Myotis brandtii | reverse complement strand
CACTTCTGCCTGACAGCCTGATTGCCCCCTAACCACTTCCCTGCTGGCCTGATCACCCACACTGCCCTCCCCTGCCATCTTGTGGTGGCCATCTTGTGACTATGTAGGGCGGCCATCTTGTGATGATATGAGGGCGTGAGGGCCACCTGGGCTTTTATAAGTATAGATATTTCCATTATATGTATGTGTATACATATAACATTTTC
>NW_005341442.1:0-309 GCF_000412655.1 Myotis brandtii | reverse complement strand
AGGAGGAGGAGGAGGAGGAGTGGGAGGAGTGGGAGGAGGAGGAGGAGGAGGAGAAGAAGGAGAGATAAAAAAAATATGGACACTAAAATGGCAATAAATACATATCTATCAACACTGAACCTGAAAATCAAAATAAAAGAACAAGGAATCTAATGAACAAAATAAACTGATGAATAAAATAGAACCAGAGGCATAGAGACATGCAACAGATGGACGAATCTCAGAGGGAAGGGGGTGGGGGTGGGTGGGAAGAGATTAACCACATGTCTTACATGCATGTATGCATTACCTATGGCCACAGACAATAGG
>NW_005341441.1:0-863 GCF_000412655.1 Myotis brandtii | reverse complement strand
CCATTGACTCAGCTGAATAAGTAACTGTCTTGCTGGAAGAAACTAAATGACCTTTAGCAGGTGCTCCTGCCCTCTCTTAGCTAAGTGGGACCCATGGTTTAAAAATGGTCCAGCTGATGATACGGTTTGGTTCACAGATGGATCCATGAAACTCAAAGAAGATGGAGCCCAATGGGCCACTGCAACCATCTTCTCCAAGGACAGCCACCTTTTAAATAAGAGCAGACAAGGATACTCTGCCCCATGAGCTAGCTCTGTGTTGTAGTGCTAGCTGTAAACCCTATTCCAATACCACTTCTTGCTACTTATCTACAGAGTCAGAGTTGTGACTGAACCATTAATGGCTCCCTGTGTCAGGGCAAGAACTATGGAAATAGCTTTAAAATGAGAATGATACCATTTGAAAGAGAGCATGGATGGAACTTACAACTTGATCAAACATGTGCTCAGCAAATCACTACATTACTACATTGGGTCCACCACTGATGGGGCATGGAAGTGCACACCAGATACAAGAATGGGCCAGATCATGAGGAGTCCCCTAGAAAAAAAAATAAAGCCAAAGAAGAGACATAGTTTTGGTACTCCTGTCAAGAGCCCAGGCAGTACAATGTGGTGATATGGGCCACAGAAGGCAGGGCATCAGCCCCATCTGCGTTTATCAACCTGACTACTACATTGGACAGCTAGTCACCATGAATGCTGGTGGTGCCTCATCACTGTGGACACATATGTCCGATATGGGACTTCCATTCCAATGTGCCTTGTAGATAGGGGAACCATTATTGTGGCTTTAGGAAAACACCCTTTGCCATGTGTTTAAATGTCTAGCAAGATTTCAGTCTGATCAAGTGGCTCCATTC
>NW_005341440.1:0-263 GCF_000412655.1 Myotis brandtii | reverse complement strand
ATATTAACCCCAACATGAAACAGGGGAGCCCAGTTTCTAAGGAGGCTCTGCTCCCCTCACTGTTCAGAAGGGACAAGTCTCTTCTCCTAATGCCCTTCTCTTTTAAAAACCAAAGCAAAGGCACCTCTTGGCAAATATAATCTAGAATGATCCTCAGGAGCCACTGGCACACAGCTCTGAAAATGGGTATCCGAAGTCTGGGAAGCCAGGGGGCCCTCCAAGTCTGCAGTCCACCCTCCAGCTGTGGGCGTGGCTTTCCCTGC
>NW_005341439.1:0-963 GCF_000412655.1 Myotis brandtii | reverse complement strand
CCATCACTGCCCTAGGGGAAGGGAGGAAAGGGGCAGGAGGTATCCTCTTTATTTTTTAAGGAAGAATAATTTATTCTATGTAAATACCACATTTTATGTATCCATTCATCTGGCAACGCACATTGGTTGCTTTCAACCTCTTGGCTGTTGTGAATAGTGCTGGTATGAACATGGGTGTGCAGATGACTCTTTGAGACCCTGCTTTCAGATTTTTGGTTATATAGCCAGAAGAGGGATTGCTGGATAACAAGTATGGGTAAGGAGGTGGAGAAATTGGAACCCTTGTGCACGTTTGGTGAGAATATAAAGTGGTGTCACTGCTATCGAAAATGGTATGGAAAGTCCTGAAGAAATAGAACTGCCACAGGACTTCAGTTCTCTTTAACGTGGCAGCGTGGGGACAAAACATGTGTTTTCTTACTGATTCTTTGTGGAGCTAGATGCTTCTGTGGTTAGTAAAGACAGATAAAGCCTAACATATTAAGCAAGCATAACTAGGAACCTCAGGAAGATTCCAAAACCTAGAGATTAGTGCTTGCTACACCACCACAAAGAGCAAACCTTATTAACGTCTCTGCTTAGCCTGTGCTGCGAAGGAATACCCACAGGTGCGCACCAAGAAACAGCGGTAATTTGTTTGCTGTAATATTGATAAGGGTCCCAAGCTATAAATAAGCACATTACCAAACAATATAGGATTTCTTAAATTATGGTAAGTCCACTGCTGCCATTAAAAATAGCACGATTGTTTAGAAATAGTAAATGCATTAAGTATCCATGATTACATTTTCCAGTGAAAAAAGCAAGTTCTAAAACAGTATGTACCGTCGATTCTATTTGGGGGATATATTTGGAAGATATTCACAAAACATGATCAGTGGTCAAGACAAATTACACCATGTTATGTAACCCCCATTGTACAGCACTGTGTATGAAACCCGGCCCCAGCTAGAGTTGCAATTG
>NW_005341438.1:0-233 GCF_000412655.1 Myotis brandtii | reverse complement strand
ATCTATATATATATAAAACCCTAATATGCAAATAGAGCAAATAGCAGAACAACCGAAAAATCGGTCACTATGATGTGCACTGACCACCAGGGGGCGCATGCGGAACATGGCGGACATCAGCAGCAGGCAGCAGAGCTCGGAACATGGCGGGTGTCGGCCATGGTGGGATGGTGGATCAAGTGAGCCGGGTCGCCAAACCAAGGCGGGGCGCTGGTCGCTGTCATCAGGGCGAG
>NW_005341437.1:0-252 GCF_000412655.1 Myotis brandtii | reverse complement strand
AAAAAAATGACACAGCCAACACAACAACAGCTGTCTGGTGTGAATGCCCAGTCTTGAACTATAAATATACAGGTACTAGAATAGAATTGCATCTTAATTTTTGGTACCAGAAATCCTTATATACTAGGTACAAGTATAGGCACCTGATTTTTTTTTAAACTCACTTTGGAGCAAAAGGGTAGGTAATTACTATTATTATTTTTGGAAAACCAATAAAAATTATACCTATTTTTTGTCACATCACCAAAAAAA
>NW_005341436.1:0-1589 GCF_000412655.1 Myotis brandtii | reverse complement strand
ATTTGAGAGGTGGGCTGAGAAATCCAGATCTAGTTTTGGGTGATTTATTAACTAAAATTCAGGGCTTTTTTTCTTTTTAGAACTCCTACTAAGAAAATGAAATGTAATTAGATTAGTTTTCTAGAATTGCCATAACAAAGTACCACAAACTGGGTGAAATAAGACAACAGTTTCTTGTCTCATAGTTTTGGGGGTCAGAAGTCTAAAATCAAGATGCTGGCAGGGCCATTCTCCCTCTGAAGCCTGTAGAGGAATCCTTCCTTGTCTCTCCCAGTTTCTGGTAGCCCCAGGCATTCTCTGCCTTGTACCTGCATCACTCCTCTTGTCTGTCTTCATATGACATTCCTCCTGGGTCTCTTCACATCCTCCTTCCTGTCTTTGTCCAAATTTCCCCAAATTTTACGAGGATACCAGTCAGATTGGATTAGGGCCTACCATTATTACTTATTTGAACTTGATTACCTCTGTAAAGACCCTGTTTCCAAATAAGATGACATTCTGAGGTACTGGAAGTTATAACTTCAGCATATATTTTTGGGAGACACAATTCTATGTATAACAATGATTCTATTGATTCATGTTCTCTCTGGGACTCATGTTAAGATTAAGCTGTGGTTCTCTATTTAGAGTCTGCCAGCTTTTCCTTAAGGGGATCCTTAAAATTAAGTCAGTCTGGATTCCTTATTCAGGTTATTTTCTGTCTAATACTTAAAAACATGAAATCAAATGGAAAAATATCAAAGGCAATTCCAGTAAATCTAAATCTTACTTGAGCTTTCCTGCATTCATGAATTCCCCCAAGTCTACTCCAAATCCAGAGTAATATTTAATTTCCCTGCCTAGGTAATTTAAAACTATGTGTTGTTCTAGAATAGATAAAGAAAAGTGTATTGGATTGTGTTATGTTAACCTGTATTATTCAGGGTCCTAGCTGAAAATAGATGACACACTCAGATTAAGATAATTCAAGGATTTAATAAAAGATAATTTGCAATGGTGTAGGTTTGGTGTCTTGGGCTAACAACAATAGAGCTGTTACTATCCCTAGATCTGAAGGAAAGAGAAGCAATGAGCTTTAATTGTGGACACAGGAGGGAGCAAGGAAAATAGATACCCTAACTCCTGCTGTTCTTTAACTCCTGCTGTGTCTCTCCATTAGCCAAATCCAATTGTAATCCACAGTAAAAGAGAGACCTTTGGTATTGTCCATACATATCAGGCTAGCAAGGGTGTAGAACAAATATGAAGTGCATGGGAAGATATCCAACACAACTGGTCCCTTTTGCACCTCAGTCTCCACTTTTTTTTCCTTCCTCTTGTTGAAACTCAACAAAGGGAATACAAGAAATTCCATCAGTCACCTTATTAGGGTTGATGCCAATATGGTCATACTCTTACCTAACACATTAGCTGCCACTAATGCTCTTCATATAAGATAGCAAGAAGAAAAAGGAAAGGTTAAGAGTGTTAGACAATTTAGTGACATGAAATATAGCTGCTAAAGTTCCTGATTTGGTATCAGGTCACACTGCTAATCATAGCAGTCTTCTTCTCCAATCATGTTCCCCTTAATTCTGCCACAACCTCAG
>NW_005341435.1:0-682 GCF_000412655.1 Myotis brandtii | reverse complement strand
CTCTGAAATCAATAAAAATATATATTTAAAAAATATAAGATTATTGTGGGGCTTAAATAAGTTAATACTTGTAAAGCATTTAAGGCAAGCTTGGCCCATAGTAAGCATTAATAAGTAAAATTAATAGTATTGGGCTAAGGGGGATGAATATTTAAGGCTCTTGATATATATTGCTTATTATATTTGATGGGGAGGAGAAGAAGGTCTTAGCTTGTCTCCTTCCCAGAAGGAGGCATAGTGATTAGATTGGGTCAATTTTATAGGACATAGATTGGGCTGTGTGCACCAGCAGGCAGGGTCACTGATTCTTAAAACGTTTCCACATGGAAATAGCTCGTTCTTTCTCTGTGGCTCTCTCCATAAGCATTTCTGCTCATCTCTTTGTTCCTCTATAATATGCAACTGGATGGAGGGTGTTAAGGCCCTGAGATGTGGGTCTCATCTCAGAAGCTCCTAAATTTTGGGCAGTTCTCTGTGTTCCAGCCCTGTATACTGCAGAATGCTCTGTAGTGGAGTTTGGGAAACAAGCTCTGTACTAACCAGGTAGGTCCGTGTGTCCACTCTTCATTGTACCTTGTACATGGAGAAGGAGCATTGGGTGGGCCAAGGCAGGATTCAGGTATTTCTGTGCTCCCTGACCACAATATCCTATATAATAAGAGACTAATATGCAAATAGACTG
>NW_005341434.1:0-272 GCF_000412655.1 Myotis brandtii | reverse complement strand
GTGGGAAGGAAGACATAAGACAGAAATAAGACACCCATACAAGAAGCAGGTGAATGGCCAACGGCACCTTTTGATGGCCGTTGCAACCTATTTATTTACTTCAAAGTTATACAGTCAATCATTGTTGCTAAGTGCGGTTACTAAAACAAGTGAATTACATAAAACAACATTAATCAATTTTTGCCCCTTTACCAAGGTATTATTCATCAACTTGCCCAGTTGCCCTAGCTTTTAATATAAACTTGCCCCGTTTCCCAGACTACCCTCGACCA
>NW_005341433.1:0-283 GCF_000412655.1 Myotis brandtii | reverse complement strand
CCCGGAGGAGATGCGAGCAGCCTGCGCCCTCGCGCTGAGCTCCCTTCCGATGGCGCGTGGAGCTGGCCCACGTGGGGCCATGCACAGGATCTGCTGGAGCCGAGCGGGAGAGGCGGCCTCCTTCTCGGAAACTGTCGGTCTCCCAGCCTCCAAGGCACCAGCTGGTGACCGGACTGTCTGCCCGACAGCAGAGGTTTCATGGTCGAGGCCACCTCCAATCGCGGGGTGCTGTGCACCGCGTGGGGCGGGCGGAAAACAGAATGGGGCTTGGTTTGTATGAAGG
>NW_005341432.1:0-335 GCF_000412655.1 Myotis brandtii | reverse complement strand
GCCAGCCTGATCACCCCCTAACCACTTCCCTGCCAGCTTGATTGACGCCTATCTGCTCCCCTGCCAGCCTGGTCACACCTAACTGCCTTCCTCTGCAGGCCTGCTCCTTCCCAACTGCCCTCTCCTGCTGACCTGATCAGCCACAACTGTCCTCCCCTGCCGGCCATCTTGTGGTGGCCATCTTTGACCACATGGGGGTGGCCATCTTGTGCAAGGGTGTGATGGTCAAATGTAAAATACAAAGAATCTTAAAGGCTGCAAAAGAGACATGGAAGGTTACCTGCAAGGGATTTCCCACTAGACTATCAAGTGATTTCTCAACAGAAACAAATCAG
>NW_005341431.1:0-1242 GCF_000412655.1 Myotis brandtii | reverse complement strand
CAGTAGAATGTAATCAGTGTTTTAATTTCTTCATTCTTTTGCATCCACTCTCTTTGTTTCTCCTGTTCAAATCAGTCTCAATGGCAAAGATAGGCACTTCTTGATCTTGTTGCTTGCCTTTTCGTCATCCATAGAACACTGCTCCATGTTACTTTTTCAAACTGAATTGTTTCTCTCTCTTGCTCTCTCTCTTTATTTTCTGTCTCTTTTTCAAGAAGATGGGGTTGGCAACAAAAGAAAAAGAACCCTCATAATTCTAGGATTTAGACTAGGAGGATGTTAAGATAGTTAAAGGAATATTGGGTTAACTTGAAGAAAAAGAAAGCTATAGAGATTTTTAGGAATGCTTTAGCTTTTTAGAATGTCTGGTAAATTGCTACTCATTCATTCCTGTACTGTCCATCCTTTTAAATAAAATAACTATGAATTTTTTTCTTTTCTATAAACTAAGTGGAATATTCTAGACAATACTAGGATTTATTAATTCAGCTCATCATTTTCTTGAGAAAGACTGATCTGTGAAAGTAGCTTACTGGGTAAAACAAACTGTTTTACAGAAGGCCTCCTTTATACGAAAAGTGTGAAAACAATTAGTTGGATGAGTAAGTAAAAGCAAAAGAATCTTTCCATCAATGCGAAATATTTGAAAGGATATACAATATGAAGAAAATGTAAGACATTAATGGAAATAACAGTCATGTAACTAAGCAGATTCCATTACTAATTGTGATAGCTCTACAATTTATCCTAATCATGTGGTCACTGAGAGGAGAGAAGGAAAGTATTGTATTCGCCATAGTAGAACTAAGAACAAAGTTCAGTAAGTTATAAGTTTTGGATATATTGAAGCCCACTGTCTTCTTTAATAAAATAAAACTGAGAATACCCAATGCAGGCAAAAGAGAGACTCATCATATGGAATAGTTGAGTCTAGCATTCCCAAATAAGATTTACTTCCTGCTACAATCTATGTGACTTCGACGAAGTTACTTAACTTTTCTGTGCCCCACGTTTCTCATATATTAAAGGGCTTATTAATAAATACTACTATCAATTATTGTTGTTGATAAAATTAAAGGAGGCCTTGGATGGGCGACTCGCTTGATTGGAGTGTTGTTCCTTTTACCAAAAGGTTGCAGGATTGATTCCCAGTCAGGACACACACTTAAGTTGCAGATTTGATCTCCGGTTGGGGCATGTTTAGGGGCAACCAATCCATGTTTCTCTTTCACATTGATGTTT
>NW_005341430.1:0-1620 GCF_000412655.1 Myotis brandtii | reverse complement strand
TTTTGGAGTGCAATAATGAGGGGGGAGTATCTTAATATTATCGTGCGTGAAACATAAGAAGCCATCTGTCTGCAGTGTTTGTATGTATGCAGAACACTTGTCTTCAGATAGAAAGTGAGAATGTTCACTCAGAAAGGTCTGTGTTGTTCATTTTCATATTAATGACATACTATGACCAGGTTATTTCTTTGTTCAGAGCAAAGCTAATGAGACAAATGCCTCGGTGGTTTTAAAACTTAATAAATATAAAAGAACGTGATGTTTTATTAAGTGAGAAAGTGAGCCACATTGTCATTAAACAAAGCTATTAGAGCGATGTACAACGTTGTTCTGGATTTGGCCAATTTTTATGAAAAACAAGAAAGCAAAATCCCTAAGGGAAATACATCGCGAGGAGTTAAGTGTAATGTGTTGTTGTTATTGTTTGCGTTTTGCACTCTGGACTTCCAGATATTTTTTTGCACTCTGTACCCTCGCTCTGATATTTTCCTTAGTGACCATGCTGTTCGGACCACAGTGCCGCTATCTTTCTTAAGATTCTCAAGTCAGTGGGCATTCTCATCTGAATTCAATGTGTATTTTGTCTGTGAACGAGATAATGATAAGCTACATGAGCAGAGTGTGGAATGAGTCAGCCACTGAAGACACAATACCCAAGGTAGCCAGAAGTGAATATGATGGAGAAACCTCATTCGTATGGGGAGGCAGTTGGAAGTTCAAAAGGTTGGAAATTGCAAATGAGCCATTTGTGTAAGTTAGTTTAATTCAGATCTGCTTTCTGACAAGGTTGGTTAGGCAAGAATATGGGGCTGAAAAGTGATGTCGACACTGAAAGCTATTGCTTCCCATGGTAAGTACTGGCCCGTTCTCACCGGTACCACAAGGTGGTAGCGTGTTTAGACATTTGTGAATCTCTAATCAGAAAAAATAACCGGCTTCCTTCAAAATGCATGATGTCGCCTGGAAAGTTCTGAACATATTTCAAGTCAGTGATGACGAACTTCTAACCTATACCCTTCCTCTCTTTAGACAAAGGGTTTCATTTTTTTAGGAAATCTGTGGTTCCAGAGTTCTCTTCATTTCTGCTGATTTTGCTTTCTTTTATTTTTCATTCTAACATTTAAAGTTAAGTATGATAGATGATTTCCAGCCGTGACCTAAGTGAATGCTGAAGGACTTTTGAAGGTAGAAAAGTATACTAGTGAGATGTATCTGTGACTAGATTTGTTTTTCTTAGGCTATCTTGGCTTCTAAGTGTTAGTTTCCTTTAAGGAGTATTTATGGCAAGTTCTAATAAATTGATATTTTTCAGTGACTCGGAGTCTTATAATTTAAATTGATTTTGCTCATTTTGGATTAAACTGACCCTGGATGTTCAAAGTATTTACCACTTGAATTTACATCACAACCATTTCATTTATGTGGGGATTAGATATGGACTGAGATATAAAGTATTAAATTGTATACATTAATATCATATGCTTGATAAAGAATAATGTGCTTTTTATTGTTTGACAACATTGTTATCTGCGGTCTCAAAATCTTCTGGTGATATTTTCTTAAGGCATAAAACGTCCATATCACATTTTGAATGGACCTCTTTCTAAAATTACTGGGGCA
>NW_005341429.1:0-305 GCF_000412655.1 Myotis brandtii | reverse complement strand
CCCTCCATTACGTCCTCCTCGCATCTCCGGAATGAAACACGGTCCTCGGGTGCCACCCACGCCCCTCCCCGCAGTTCACGGCCTCGGCCATGGTATTAAATAACGGTCATCGCAGCCGGGGCTCCACGGTCGCGGCTCATCTTAGCGCCGAGCCCAAGGTCGCGGCCTCCAGGCTCAGATCCATCTCTCCCGTCTGGACTCTGACAGGTCGCGGCTCAGGGCGCTGTGTTGTCGAGTCCTTGTTTGAAATATGGTGTAAGCAGCGGCCGCCTGCCCAGCCTCTCACCTCTGCATGTTAAATCCTG
>NW_005341428.1:0-667 GCF_000412655.1 Myotis brandtii | reverse complement strand
GGGACAGGCATCTCTATTAATTCTCCAAAGGACAGTTAAGGTCAAGGTTTGGGAACAAGAGCAGGAAACGACAATGCAGAAAATGTAGTTGGATCCTGAAAAACCTTTTGGTCTCTTCCACATGGATCTTCCATTTTTTTAGGTTTGATTTCCCTTGATGTTTCAGGGGATGACATCACTTCTCTACACATGAGCACTTTGGTCATTTCCCCTCTGCCTTGAGACAGGCTCTCAGCTTCCTCTTGGACTCAGCAAGAAGGGAAAAGAATTCTTATCTCCCTCAATTTGAGACTTGTCTTTTATTTTTCTTTCCCAGCACTTGTGAGATGGCAATGTTTATTTCCTTTAGAGGAGCTATCCACCTCTATCCTAAGGGTATAAATTGGCCTCTATGTCTAAATCAGGCAATTGTAGTGCTCAGCATTGCATTTCCTCTTTGGCTGATTCAAGCTAAAAAGCATCATGGGGGGAAAACCAAACTGAAGGTAGTTTCTCCCAACCCTCCAGCACTTCATTCCTCCCGATGTGGCTCGGTTTCCTAATCAGTAAGAAGTTACTTTTAAAAACATGTGTACACACTAAGAACAAATAACTTTCTTGCAAAGGGAAGTCTAAAGTCTAAATATTTACTATCTTGGGCTGAATTAGGCCTTCTCAAGGACAATGA
>NW_005341427.1:0-1297 GCF_000412655.1 Myotis brandtii | reverse complement strand
AAAAAAGAGAACCTTTTTCAAATTCAGATAATATTGTTTTATTATTTCACTAATGAGGCTGTCTCTCTTTTTTCATTTAACATGTATAGTTGGAAACTAGGAGAGGGATGCACATAAAATTAATAATTCATCATGAATTTTTACAAAATGCCTTTTATAAAGGTTATTGTTTTCTCTAAAAGCAATTATAAAGTCAATAATTAAATGAGATGCAAATATGATTATATTTAAATCATATTTCCCAATCTTACCGATAACTTATAACATTCCCTGGTAACAGACAGTGGGACTAAGAAGTTAAAGGCTTGTCGTTTGTTAAAAGACACAATGCTCTTGTATCCAATCCTTTCATCATGAAGTGACATAGACATCAGACACTGTGCTGCCACTCAGTGATTTACACTGTACTTTTAGGTATAAAAACTATTTAAGAGAAACATTGATTTAAACAGAAAAGTCAGTGACTCTTTCAAAAAATGAAGTATGGTCCAATTCACTTTTTTTTTCTATGCAACAATGTTTGTCTGCCTTATAGCGATTTTGAATTTACCTGTTCACGAAGTACCTGTTGCTCCCAGTAATTGCTGGTAGCTGGATGTCCTTCTTCATTCGACATATAGAGAGTACTCACTCCGTGTGCTGCTGCTGCGAACTCATCGTCTATTGGGGAAGGATGTGGAGTATACCAACCATTATAGTCACTGCCTTTTACAATCTAGTCCAATGTCTGTTGTCTTATGCATTGAATTTGTATCCTCGTCTCTTTTCATTCCTTCTAGAAAATAACTTTGTAAAGTAGACAAGTTATACTTATTTTTATAATAATTAAGACAATACAGATCATTTCAAAGAGGATAAAGACCTGGCCACCACCATTCTTGCTTTTGGTTTATACACTTCTGTGGTCCTTTTAGTGTGTGTGTAACTGTGTGTGTGTGTCTGTGTTAAGTGTGTGCATTTCTCTTATTTATTCTGTCCAACCTAGAATAAAAAAGGGGCCGTTTTGCCAGGTGTTGCTTTTGGAAGTACAAGGAGATCTCTGCCTACAACTTTTGGCAAGAACTATTATCTCAAATTTGAGAGCTGTGCCAGGTTTTTTGGCTAAAAATGCTGTTGGCTTGTGCCTAAAGGTACCTTCACGGCCTTACCACAAGTCCTCAGGTCAGCCCATTCTAGTCTTTGTGCTCATGTCGTAGGTTCTCCGCTGCAGAGCCTTAGAGTAATTGTTCTGGATGGGCACAGAGAAGATGAACTTTTGCCGAAAAAATGACCTGATTTTGGAGTTCTGCTTTAAAAG
>NW_005341426.1:0-247 GCF_000412655.1 Myotis brandtii | reverse complement strand
TATTTTGCCTTTGAAGAAACAGACTGAATGAAATTAATTATAATAGCCAAAGTCACATATCTAGTGTCAGAGACAGGATTCAAAACCTTATCATCTTGTCTTTCTGACTCAGAATCATTGCTCTTCCCACTACATATTAATATTTAAAGGCCTGGCTGGTTTGGCTCTGTGGATAGAGTGTCGGCCTGTGGACCGAAGGGTCTCAGGTTGGATTCCGGTCAAGGGCACGTACCTCGATTGCAGGCTC
>NW_005341425.1:0-592 GCF_000412655.1 Myotis brandtii | reverse complement strand
GATCCCTAAGCCACTGGCCCTCCACCTTTTAACTGGTCATCACCTCCTTTCCAATCATCACATTCCTTCTTACTCATAGTTTTTATATGTTTTTATTGATTTGAGAGACAGGAAGAGAGGAACATGGATGTGAGAAACATCAATCGGTTGTCTCCCGTACATGCCCCGACCAGAGATTGAAACCTCAACCTAGGCATGTGCCCTGACCAGGAATCGCACCTGCAACCCTTTGGTGTACAGGATGATGCTCCAATTAACTGAGCCTCCTGGCCAGGGCCATCGTTTTGATCTGTTCCTTGCTGGACAGCAGAATGCGGCTGGGAGAAAACACTCAGTCGTGCTGAAGGTTCACACTTTGACTTTATCACACAAAACTCAAGTGGGGCCTCAGGGCTGCTCAGCAACCCAACCCTCTCCCCAAATGCAGGTCCATTTCTCCTCCCACCTCTCTTAGAGATAGAGCAGGAATCAGTGCTAAACACAGCCTCCTTCCTGACACTTCTTTTTAGGCATTTTGTCAGGGGTAAGGAGATCTGAGGAACGCCCACCTGCTGTGGGAAGGGCTGAGGCAGAGAGCCAGAGTTTTGATTTA
>NW_005341424.1:0-1394 GCF_000412655.1 Myotis brandtii | reverse complement strand
CCTTTCTCTCTGAAATCAATTATATATATATACACATACTTACATATATATTCCCCAACTCACCTCTGAGTAGGAGTGCCTGGTCTGGTCTCTCCTTCTAGTTTCCCCTCCTTACTCGCCTCTTCGTTCCCAGCTCTGTCAGCTCATTAAACTCAGGAGACAGAACACGGCGCCCACCAGCCCGGTGCACACACGGGGCTGGGCTGTTACCTGGGCCGTGTCGGGTCCCAGAACGTGCCAGCAGAGATGGAGGACCATGGGGTAGACACTTCCTCCTTGTCAGCATCCAATTTTCTCACGTTGCCCTTCCTTTCTAAGTGCTCAATTTCTTTTCTTTGTTTTTTCTAGTTAAAGGCTAACAAAGAACGAATTGGGTATTTCAGCCATTAGCGGTCATCATTAATTTCATGGTCCTCTGCATTTATTAAGTCTTATTTCCTCCCCGTAATCTCCTTTCCCCTGATATTTGTAAAAGCACATCTTATTTTCCCCTTAATTGCTTCGGCTGGTGTGATCTCATTCGGATTTTCTGCCACTTTTATCTTTTCCCAGGAAGCTTTAACTGATACAGCCTATTCCTGCTTAATTCTCTCCCCTTCCCTCTGCAGATGGGCATGTATTTCTTTCTCTGTAGCTCCCAGTCTTGGGGGAAGCTGCACGGGTTGCATTTGGCTTCTCCTTTATGAGAAGGGCTGGGCTGGGCTTTAATTGTGGGTGGGACCCCCCCCACCACCATCCCCTCTCCCCTCCTCCACATGCTTCTCCCCTGAACGCCATCCAGGTTTCTCCATCTGCAGCCAAACCAAGTGCTCTCTGCCCCTCAGTTGCAGGCTATCTTCCCTGGCTGTGCCTGGGAGGGACAGCAGGCTGTGCCAGGGGCAGGAAGGAAGAGAAAACTATGCGGTCAGATGGGGTTACCATTAGCAGCTTGGGCACACACACGGGAGGGGGGGCAGACAGCTGAAAAGGACGCTCCCCGCCCAGTGGGTCAGCGCATGGATAATGCAGAGCTCATTATCAATGACAGAGGAACTCCTCACCTGGCCCGCTGACAGCCAGATCCAAACGTCTGCCTGACCTGCAGGCACCACAATGATCGCCTCCCCTGGGTATTTTGCTTATTCCCCTCCTTTAACATCGATTTCTTTCTGCCTTGACTTGTGGTTAGTCATTCACGTGTCTCTCTCACATGTGGATCCAAAACCCATGTCATCATCTCACCCATTTGCAACTTAAATGTATTTTGGATCCCATGGTCCCCATCTCTATGAGCATCCTTGCCTAAGCTATTCCAGAAATTTCTCTAGGCTCCCTTGTTCCTCAGCCTCCACGCATAATAGTTCACCAATGTGCATCATTTTTTTAAAATGTTTTTATTGATTTTTAGAGAGAGA
>NW_005341423.1:0-223 GCF_000412655.1 Myotis brandtii | reverse complement strand
TCCCTCTCCTTCCTCTCTGAAACCAATAAAAATATATGTTTTAAAACCATTTCATGTCTATTTGCAAACACACACACTTATCCTAAGGTTTGGTGGGAAGGACCCACAGCAGCTAACAGCCCCGGAAAGAGGGCGAAGTTGGAGGACTCGGGACGGCTGCTTCCGGACTCACTACAAACGCGCGGGAGGCAGGCAGGGCTGTAAGCCAAGGGGCTGCACGGGA
>NW_005341422.1:0-745 GCF_000412655.1 Myotis brandtii | reverse complement strand
ATCTAATTGGTGGCTTTAAAAGGAAGAACTGAGCGAGGAAAACTCATTTCTTCCCTTTCTGCTTTAGTATCAGACAGTCCTATGAAAAGCAATAAAAAAGTCTGCCCCTGCGGGTAGGCCTGTGAGTGTCCATCACTGCCTGGGATCGAGTGGGTAAATCTATCTACCCCTGAGTTTCAGTTCTAGGAAGCTCATTATTGTTGTACATCTAAACCATATCACTAGTGTAGTTTTCATCAATACATGTAGCTTGCCTTTTTATCTCTACCTGCTTGACTTCCCTGCCTATCTCCCAGTTGGTTCCAAAAAGATGCAGGAAGAGGGTGAACTAATTACTGAGCCTTCACAGACATATAAGAGGAGAAGGAGCTCTCAAAAGATAATTAGAGTTAATGGCCAGAAGGATAGGAGGAAAACCAGGAAAGCATGTATCAGAATGACTCAGTGCAGTGAGAACCTCAACAGTGGTCAATAGTGCTCTATCTTGGCCAAGAGGTCAAATCAGATAAAGACTGAAAATGCACTCATTGATATTAGCAACTAGGAGGGTATTAGTAACCTTGGCAACAGCCACATCAAGGTTTTGTGGGAAGGGTAGGAAATATCAGAATATAGTGGGTTGAAGAGTAAAAAGAACAGCAGAGTTTGATTCCTGTTATAAGGATCTTAGGGAAAAGAAGAGTGATTAGATGGTAGATAAAAGGTATCAGATTTGCAGGATGATTTGCTGTTTCTTTTAATGGAA
>NW_005341421.1:0-1623 GCF_000412655.1 Myotis brandtii | reverse complement strand
ATATAATTCAGGTCTTCATCTGTGCTTTCTATATCAAAGGATTCATGAACTAATTGTCTTTTCACCATAAATTAATAAGGAGCAATACCTCATATTAAACATTTCCCATTATCATACACAGACAGTCACATGAAGGAAACAGTGTTTTGTGTGTGTAAATGGCACAATAATAGTCTTACTCCTTCATACTGATTCTACTGCAACTAGGAAGTGGAAGAACATTAATCTCCCTGCTTAGGATCCAGAAAACATGTTTGCAGAGAGGATTGGTGCTATGGTGACCTGCAGTGCAGACAGAGGGGGTTATTTGATGAATGTATTGATTCTTTGACAAGATTATTTTTTTTCACATATTGAAACCAGCTCTTCTGCGGGGGTTGGGGGGGCATGTTCAGTCTTTATGATGGTAAAACACAATGGAAAGAGATGAAAGTTATTTTTAAATGTTTCAAAAGCAGTTTATTCAGTGAGCTGGAAAGAGCATTCACTGAGTAAAGCATATTGGGTTTTAGTCCTAAGACTGTCACCAGCCCTTTGGACAACCTTGCTCCTTACCTTGTCTTAGACTCGGTTTCTTCACTGTAACTTGAGATTATTGAAGTAGACACCCTTTAAGCTGCCTTCAACCTTGCATTTTGACCACAAATAGGTTTATCTTAAGACTTGCAGTGGTAAGATATGGAGAGGGTGGAGTTATGTGGAGGATTTTATTCATAGATTAAAAGTGATTCTGTAAAAGGACCAGGAAGTGTATAACATGGTAAGTCTATACTGAATTTTGGACCAATTTTGAATTACAAAATAGATTTTATTTAGCTGAAATATATAAAAATGTGAAACTAATAGATTTTCCTCTGGTTTGAGAAAAAGGGATTAAATCAATCACAGGAAATAAAGAAGAGGTAAGATAAGTTAATCACAAAATAAAACAAGTTGCATAAAGACAACTGAAGTCACCCTTTCAATATTACAACAGAATCAGAATGAGAAAATTCTTCTCATTTCTGAATGTATGAGCAATGAGAAATCTTAAGAGGGGGAAGTTTTTGTCTTAACATTTTATTTACAGTATAATTATGTGTTCCTCTATAAATTCTTTTGCAGTAATGTTAACTGAGAATGGATGTAGCCATTACTTATGTTTTGATCTTGTATTGCTTCAGTAACTTCTTAGAAATCACCCTTTTTAGATTCAAGTAGCAAGTATATCCAAATTTTAACATGGGAAGGGCATACTCCATAGCAAACAAAGAGAAGGCAGGTAATCTTCATAAACTGCCATTAATGACTCATTCTCTTATTAGGTTGAAAGTAGTTCTGCTGATTAAAGTAATTAGTGCCATCAGATTTCACTATACATTGCTCTGATGGTATAATTTGAAGAGTCTCTTAACTAATTAGATGCTATTTATATGGGGTGGTGATGAATGGGGGAAAATGCAGTTTCCTCATTAATGAAGTTCACAAACCCCGCATTTTTCATAGGATGCAAAAAAATAAAGGTCATTTTGTTTGTGACCACTTGTAGATGATGGAAGAAAATAGGTAATCTAGATACAAAAATAGTCCAAGAAGGGGTCATGTGGAACCCAGTGTTCTCTGCCAGACCAGGAAGCAGAACGA
>NW_005341420.1:0-282 GCF_000412655.1 Myotis brandtii | reverse complement strand
ATTAGGCTGGCAAGGGGGGCAGTGAGGGGCAACTAGGCCAGCAGGGAGGAGGAGCAGTTGGGGGTGACCTGGCCTGCAGCTGGGGGCAGTGAGAGGTGATCAGTCCAGCAGGGGGGTGGGCAATTAGGGGCAACCAGGCAGGCAGGCAGGTGAGCAGTTAGGAGCCAGCATTCCAGAATTGTGAGAGGGATGTTTGACTGCCAGTTTAGACCCGATCCCAGGGATAGGGCCTAAACCAGCAGTCAGATCCCTGGGATTGGGCCTAAACCGGCAGTTGGACAT
>NW_005341419.1:0-220 GCF_000412655.1 Myotis brandtii | reverse complement strand
GAGTTCACTTTTTAAATAATAAGAATTATATGTCACATGGGGGGGGGTATATTAGGATTTTAGAAATGCTTAGGGGGGCATGGCCAAAAAAAAGGTTGAGAACCACTGCTCTAACCGACCAGGGAAAAGAAAATTTCTTTTAATTTAAATTTTTATTGTTTACAGTATCACATAAATCTCTTTTTTCCCTCCACTGCCCTCACCCCCCCCCCCCCCCCCC
>NW_005341418.1:0-590 GCF_000412655.1 Myotis brandtii | reverse complement strand
GCCTCAGTCATAAGAAGTCTCATGGTAGCTCTTGCTTTCTTAGAGTTTATTTATTGATGTCCTCAGATATGTTAATACACAAATAATGAATTAGGGATTTAGAGACAAACTGTTTTAGTTCACACACCCCTTTATGAATCTGATGAAAGCTACAAACCCACTCTATAGAAAGGTAAACTACCATGATGAGAGACCAATTTTTATGGGTCCTGTGTTTCCATACATCTTGTGAGTGGAGGCACCACTGCCTTTCTTTAGGATTACTCTTTCGAGTATATTTGTATAGAGCAAGCCATAGATGATAGAGACAGTGTCTCATTCCAGAGCAAAAGGCAGGCTTATTTACAGTCCATTATAAGGAATAGAGGCCCAATGCACAAAGATTCGTGCAAGAATGGGCTTTCCTTCCCCTGACTCCCAGCACCGCCTTCATTCCACCCTGGAGCCACCTTTCCTCCTTCCCACACTGCCCAGAGGTGCAGAGTGGCTGAGGCGGTGCGGGATGCGTGCATCATCGCAAGCGTCCTGCCCCATCTCCACTCCCAGCTGCTCCGCGCCTGCATGTGCAAATTAACCCGCCATCTTTGTTG
>NW_005341417.1:0-278 GCF_000412655.1 Myotis brandtii | reverse complement strand
TTCAGTCCACAGGCTGAAGCTCCATCCACTGAGCCAACCCATCCAGGGCAGCATATTAGCTTTTTATTATATAGGATATTTCTCATCTCCCCACTCATGGTAGAACAGGGCGCCATCCCTTCCTGGCACCTGACATGTTTCAGGGTGTAGTAAATGGGAATTCTGAGGCTCTGATTTGAGAGGCACCAAAGGAAGGCTGACTGCATTCCACCAGGGGCATAACTGAAGAGCAGTGGTGGCCAAAGGGAGAGAAGAACACTAGGATGTGAAAGCAGCCA
>NW_005341416.1:0-298 GCF_000412655.1 Myotis brandtii | reverse complement strand
CCATCCATCCATCCATCCATCCATCCATCCACCTCTCTATCCATCATTCTCCATCGATCTACTCATCTATCCACCCTCCATCTGCCCACATAACATTCATTTTGGATTCAAGTCCACCCGGGCACCATTTTCAGCCAAAGTTGGCACTAGGAAGCCCTTCCATCATCTCCCCTCCTCCCATGCTCCCCTTTCTTGCTGTGCCCCTGCCCGGGAGCCCTGGGGTTTCCTACGAGCTGATGTGGGCCTCAGCATCCTCAGATAAGTCTATGCCCCATGATGGGGATTCTAGCCTGGGAGA
>NW_005341415.1:0-486 GCF_000412655.1 Myotis brandtii | reverse complement strand
TTTTTTAAATATTTGGAGCCAGGTGCCAATACATCACCACCCAAATTAGACATACTCAGTCTCTGGCACAGTTGGAAAACCTCAAGTTTCTTCCCATGCCCGTTGGTTGAGGAGAGTCCCTTTAATCACAGGGCAAACTGTAAACCAGGACACCTTCTCTCTGCCAAACAGGCAGAGCCCAAAAGATAAAGGGAGAAAGGAGCTGAGCTGAACCTGTCTAGTTCCTTCACCCAAGTTCACCAATCAGATAAGTTAGGGGAGGAGAGGCCAAGACTGAAGAACACATGCTCCCTGCAGGGTTCGGCCATACCGGAGCAGATCCTAGGCTCTGTCCTGGAAAGTGTCCCTTCTTGCCCAGACAGGGTGGCTCAGTGGTTGAGTGTCCACCCATGAAGCAGGAGGTCCTGCTTGATTCCCAGTCAGGGCACAGACCCAGGTTGCAGACTCAGTCCCCAGTAGGGGGTGTACAGGAGGCAGCTGATCAAT
>NW_005341414.1:0-263 GCF_000412655.1 Myotis brandtii | reverse complement strand
GCTGGTGGGCCACCGGGACGGGTCTCAGCTGAGCGGCTCTCACTCTGTGGGAACGCACTGACCACCAGGGCAGCTCCTGCATTGAGCATCTGCTCTCTGGTGGTCAATGCACATCATAGTGACCGGTTGACCAGTCGTTCAGTCGTTCGGATGCTTAGGCTTTTATATATATAGATATGCACAGCCCATGGACACAGACAATAGAGTGGTGAAGGCCTGGGAAGGGTAAGTGTGGGGTGGAGGAAGTCAATGGGGAAAAACAA
>NW_005341413.1:0-350 GCF_000412655.1 Myotis brandtii | reverse complement strand
AACATATCCTATTTTTATATATGATTGTAAATTATATAAAACAACACACTATAAATAATTAAATATTGATGGATAATAGTAATCAGAAATCAGCAAGGTTTTGAAGACCGGGAATCAGATCCTGACCTCTCTAAGTAAATTCAACAAATAGTATATTTTATGGTAGGATTTATTCTAATAAGCACTTACAATTATTTTGTTACATTAGACAATGTTTATTTGAGAGACATAAAAAAGTATTTTAATTGACTTAGAGTTATATAATTCACAATTAGTAAAAAGGCTTTCTTGAAAATAATGAAGATTAAATACTTTTTAAACAAAATGGGCTATTTCATTGATACTCAATC
>NW_005341412.1:0-2660 GCF_000412655.1 Myotis brandtii | reverse complement strand
TTTCAGTTACATTTTCTGTGGGAAAGAACTTTTAATTAATTTTATTTTATAACCAGGGCTCTCAAGATACTTCAGGAATGCCAGCTGGACCTCTGACTTTCAGGTTTGCTCTGCCATTTGACCAATGGAAAACTAAAAAGGAGATGAGGATTTAAGCCACTTCTGAGCTGTACACAGTGGGCTGCGTGCCAGCCTGTGAGTTAACCAAGAACCTCAGCCTGTCTCCTCAGGTGACTTTAAAAAATGGCTTGGCAGCGCTTGGCCAACAGAGAGGCGGGGAAGAGGAGGCACTTCACCCCAATGCAAGGGCGTTTTCCCCCTCGGTCTTCGGAAAGTACTGGCAGAGGGGTCAGAGTGGAAGAGCAGCCTGTGGGTGGTCTCTACATCACTGCCCACCTCGGCCATCAGTGGCCTAGAGATCCCCCAAACCTAGTTCCATTCTCTGCGGGGTGTGGTCACAGGCACTGCAGGCACCCTCTATTTTCCCACTTACTGCAGACATTTAAGTGCATGTGAAAGTGCTTCAGCTTGACACACACCCCTCCCGGCCCAGTGGGATGTAGCTCACAGAAAGATGTGGAATTTGAAAAGTGTTGCCCTGTTCCCTGGCAGCTTGCAGGAAAAAATTGTAGCCAAGCCACATGGGCATCATGCGGCCCTTAATGGCTCCCTCTGCCCTTAGGGGAAAGTGGGAGTCCTTCCTGGGGCTTAGAAGGCTCCGAAGAGCCCAGTGCAACTCCACTTCTTAACTCCCATCACACTGCACCTGCTTTGTCAATGTCTATCTTGTCTCCTTGTTTTTAAGCTCTGGAAGGAAGGGTCCTTGTTTTTCTCATTCACAGCTTTATCCCCAGGGCTTAGCGGAGTTCCTGACACACAGCAGGAGAGCAATCATTGTTTGCTGGAAGAGTGAATGGGAGCAAATGACTTCCATTGATTGGAGTAGTAGACAAACGCCTGAAGCCAGGAGGATTGGGGAAGCTCAGATCACTGGCCTGGGTCAGACCATCGTTTTGTGGAAAGAGACTGAATTTAGAGGCTCTTGCTGTGCTAACTGTGTGTCCAAGGCACTTAGGGGAAAGTGGTTTGACAGGCCTGAAAGGAACATAGAGGCTAACGTTTCTTTCTGGTTGGTTTATCTAAGTACATATGGCAGAAATGCGCACCACCTCTCTTCAGACCAGGTCTCCACATGATGTAGGTGGCAAAAAAGGTCTAATTTCTCTTCTTTTCTTGACATAGGGTTATGTCTAATTGCCTTTTGGGTGTTTATGTTGGGGTGGACTCAAGTCAGGTAATATTGCTGCCCAAAGAGTTGCAGAAGCACATTCAGTGAACAGCTCATATACCCACAGCCTCCCACCTACCCTTCCAGGTGCCTATCGCCTGCAGACAGCTGTGCTCAAATGCAATCACTGAAGTAGGGACACAGCGCCCCTCTGGGCTATGATCTACTTAGGTGTTCTCAGGGAAGCAGAAGCGGGCCTATGACACCCAGGATCCATTAGGTGGCTGCATTGTCTTTCTTTCCAATAACACATTTCTTCCTTCAGAGCAGAGAGCTCTGTGGCGGAAGACAGCCTCCTGTATGTCGAACAAACACCAGAAAACCCCGAGTGAGGCTTTATATCTCAGACCTGCATGGAGCACCATGTCCTTTGGGTTTCATCACACTTCTGTGTGGGAGTGTGAAGATGTGCTGGAACTTTCCTCTGAAACACAGCTGTGGCCAAGGTTGCTGGCTTCCAGACTACTGGGGAACGGCATGGTTGGGTGCCTAGGCACTGGGCTAGTTGTCAGGAGACCTGGTTTTTGTCCCACCTCTTACATTACCTCTCATCCCTTGTCTGTGGTTATGTGATTTGTTTTGGCCAATGGGAGGGGGCCATGCCAGGAAGCAAGTTGTAAGTTAAGCCTCAGTGGGTCCTCATGGCTCACTGCTCTTCTGAGTTTGTCAGCACCATGAGAAAAACTTGCCCTGGGCAGCTGCTAGAATCTCCAGAGAAGTCAGTCCCATAGGACCACTGGCCAACCTGCATGCTTGTGAGTGAAAAACAAGTTTTTTGCTGTTGCAAGCCAGAGCTTTGTGGTTGTTTGGCAGTAGGCATCATTACAGCAATATTTGATTAATATGAAGACATTCAAGTTCCTTAATTTTACTTGGATTTTTGTTTGTTTATTTCTGGCCTGAGGTATGATTTGTTGCAATAAAATGAATAGATCTGACCATTCTTACTGCACTTAATGAACTTTGACAATGTTACACGCAGCCACCCAAGCAAGCTATTGGACATTCATTTCCCATCATTCCAGCAAATCCTTTCAGATCCCTTCCCAGCAATTCTACCTTTCCCACTCATGAGGCAACCGCGCTCTGATTTCTATCACTGTAGTTGAGTTTTACCTGTTCTTGGATTTCATACAGTATTATCTCTTTGTGTCTGGCTTCTTTCGATCAACATAATGTTTTTGTAAAGATTTATTTATGTTGTGTGCATAACTAATTTGTTCTTTTTAGTACAGGTTAGTATTGCATTGTATGGATAAAGTACCATAATATACCACAATTTGTTTCTATATGTGCCTGGTGATAGACAGCTGGTTTGTATCCTGATTTAGGGTAGTCTAAATAAAGCTGTGTTGTGTGGACATGTTTTCAT
>NW_005341411.1:0-300 GCF_000412655.1 Myotis brandtii | reverse complement strand
CAGTGCTCCTTGGCCCTGCCTGGGGAAACAGGTCCTGAGACAAACCAAGGAAACGCAGCGACTAGTTCTCAAATGAAGAAAAATCTGCCCCGTTTGGGGGGAAACATGGGATACGGCATCTCAGAGACCCTGCCTGACTCGAAGCAGAAGCCTGGCGAGTGCACGGGTGTCCCAGGGAGGGGTCCCCGGAGCAGCGCCCGGGCCACAGGATTCAGTGTGGACGTGCGGAGGGGGCCTGAGGAGGGAAGATGGGATCAGATGGTGGCTGTTCTGAAACCCTCAGAAGCAAGCACGGCCCTG
>NW_005341410.1:0-892 GCF_000412655.1 Myotis brandtii | reverse complement strand
CGATGGAGCAGACAACCAGGGGATTAATATATTTTCCAATGGACACGGGTTTCCTAAAGGTATAACATTACTATAGATTCTATTATACCTCATATTTGCTTCACTGCATAATTCACAATTCCATCTTAGACATAGTGATTTATAGTTTGTCTTACTTTTGTGTAGAGAAATGTTGTTGAAGGAGTTTTTATTTTGCTCCTTTGACATGAGTATACAAGGTCATAAGTGTTAATAAAACTAGGCCCGCTCTGCCCAACTTCAGAGGATGTTCGTACTGGAGTGAAGTGAAGGCAGCCCTGGGGGTGGGTGTATTCTTTCCAGGGCATCCAGAGGATCTTTTCAAAACTGAAATGAGAGCATGGCATTCATGTGCTTAACACCCTCCAGTGACCTCTCATTGCACCGAGAACAAAAACAAATCCCTCCCACCTGCCTACAGGGCGCGAGAGGATGTGCCCTTGGCCTGTCTCCTACCTGGTCACTTCTCTCCCTGCCTGGCTCAGTGGACTCAGGCCCCAAGGACCTCCTTTCTGTTCCTCGTGCAGCCAAGCCCATTTCCTCTCGGAGGCTGGCACCTCTGCGTTGTCTGCCCAGACGTTTCTTCCTCTCCATCCTTGTCCAGCTGCGCTCTCTCATTATTCAGTTCCTGGTTTACATGTCACCCCCAGGATGTCTCTTCCCCAACCCCATTTCTAAAGTACACCCCTGATCAGTCTCCATAACATCTTTCTGTTTGTCTTTCCATAGAACTCATTGTTATCTGTTATCTGATAGTTTCTTGTTCCTCTCCATTTATTTACTTATCCTCTGCCTACCTCACTAGAATATAAGCTCCATGAGAACGAGGTCATTATCTTTATTGTTCTTTGCTGCATTTCCAGCTCAGAACAGT
>NW_005341409.1:0-277 GCF_000412655.1 Myotis brandtii | reverse complement strand
ACTGTTCTGAGCTGGAAATGCAGCAAAGAACAATAAAAATAATGACCCAGTTCTCATGGAGTTTATATTCTAGTGGGGCGGGCAGAGGATACGGAAATAAATGGAGAGGAACAAAACTATCAGATAACAGATAACAATGAGTTCTATGGAAAGACAAACAGAAAGATGTTACGGAGACTGATCAAGGGTGTACTTTAGAACTGGGGTTAAGGAAGAGATCTCCCGGGGGTGACATGTAAGCCAGGAACTGAATAATGAGAGAGCGCAGCTGGACAAG
>NW_005341408.1:0-274 GCF_000412655.1 Myotis brandtii | reverse complement strand
TTTTTGGAATAAAAAGAAGGGAGAAAGTGAAGAAAGGGAGAAGAAAGAAGGGTAGTCAAGTCTGGGCTGCAATTTCATTTTTTTTTCTACAAAGAGGTTAGTCCACACTGAATCTAAAAGGGGAGGGAACCAAGGATAATTTAGCCACTCTTTTGCACCTGACCCCCTACAGCCACAACCTATGTCTGCCAGTTCCTACCCCTACCCACATCTTCATTCTTCAATAAGTGTTCTGACTTTTTTTTTTTTTTTGTAATATATATTTTTATTGCTT
>NW_005341407.1:0-864 GCF_000412655.1 Myotis brandtii | reverse complement strand
TGAATGACCTTCCGGACGTCCTTCTGGACGACCTTCCTGACGAAGTCGGGCTGCGAGGGCTGAGACAGCCACCATGGCTGCAAGGGCCAAGCTCCTTGCACGAATTTCGTGCATTGGGCTTCTAGTTATATATATGAAGCAGAGTTGGCCCAAGAGCCTGGCCTCTGAGTCCCTGCCTGGGATATCTGTCACCCAGAGCTTCCTCTTCTGTCCAACCCTGCTCCCAGAAGGGACACCTCTAGCCACTGACACCCAAGGGCGTACATTCAAGGTCCCGGGACATGTGCGGAGCCTGCTTGCTCATGGCAGCCTCACTCCAGACATCTGCTGTTGACGGAGGACCAGCTACCATGCTCCACGGGCTGTGTGAGGGCCTTTCACACATGGGTCTGACGCTCCCCAGATCCCACGAGGCAGGCACTGTCATGTCTGCATCCTCCCATTAGAGAGACGGGCAAACTGACATACAGGGCGATGGTGCTTGTCTAAGGTCATACGGTGAGGGCGAGGGAGAAGCAATGTCTGCATAACTGAAGCCTCCCCATCAGACAGACACACACACACACACACACCGTGGCCTCCGAAGGTCCCCGGCTCCAGGAGAGGACAGGGGCTTCTCCCGGCCTCCTCCCTCCTGGCTCCGCAGCCCCTCTCAGCAGCCGGCCTCCTGGAGGAGCAGACGGGTTACAGACGGACCCAGGCCGCCGCCTCCTCCCGGGAGCGGGCCCTTCCCACGGTAGTTTACGGCCTTTGGTGCCGGGGCCATCAACAGGCTTCCCGTTCTGGGTGCCGTGGGCGTGTCAGGGGTGCCTGTGGACGGGGTTGCGGGGGCGGGCGCACTGTGCAGGGCAGGCAGGCAGGCAT
>NW_005341406.1:0-654 GCF_000412655.1 Myotis brandtii | reverse complement strand
CTCTATTCCTCTCTCTTCCGCTCTGTAAAAAATCAATGAAATATATAAAATAAATAAATAAAATTTGATTTTTGAGATAGTGATGGCTGCCACGTATCATCTATGAGTCAAATACTTAACAATAAATGTAAATATAGGCCATTATGAAAAGACGGTGCAGGCTTTACCAAATCAGAATGTAGTTCAATGGTGTGATACTGTAGAAGAATTTTGAATACCCCTTTGAGTTCCTCTCCAATCATGGAGCTCTGTAGCACATCCAGGAGCCTGTGGGAGTGAGTGTTAGTCACAGCTCAGCTCTCTTAGGCCTGGAGACTGCCCTGCAGCAGGGTGCTGCTCTCGGGCATTCGGAGGAAGAGACTAATTCTATGACTTCTGAAGGTGGTTCTGAAGGAAACTCCTATCTTTTTAAAATATATATATTTCTATTGATTTCAGAGAGGAAAGGAGAGGAAGAGAGACAGAAACATCAACGATGAGAGAGAATCATTGGTAGGCTGCCACCTGCACTTCCCCTACTGGGGTTTGAGCCCGCAACCCGGGCATGTGTCCTAACTGGGAATTGAACCGTGACCTCCTGGTTTGCAGGTCGATGTTTAACCACTGAGCAACATTGGCTGGGCAAATGCCTATCTTTTTGATATTATCTTGCCT
>NW_005341405.1:0-710 GCF_000412655.1 Myotis brandtii | reverse complement strand
CCCCCCCCCCCCCCCCCACACACACACACACTTGTTAGTTTCCTATGCAATGCAAAGTGAAGCTTAGATGAGGCATGAAGGCGGGATAATATTAGCGAGTCACAATTAGGTCAAGGGATATGAGCAAGCTGAGCTGCCACTTCATGCTATTTACAGCTTTCCTCTCTAAAGGGTTCTGATCTCTGTGGGTTTGGCAGTGCCGAGAGCAGAGGGAGAGGGAGGTCATCTTCCCAGTTCCTATTTTGGAGAGAATAACAGACACAGCAGCCACAGCCAAGAGTCACAGTTATGTAGCACATAATGGAAATGCTTTTCCAGCCATTATCTCATGTAATCCCTTCAATACCTGGGAGGAAGGTGATATTATTGCATTTGACAGATGAGGACAAGGAGAAGCAGGAGAGTTAGGTAATGAGCTCAAACTTGCACTGAATGAAAGCTGCTGAATGAAAGCGTCCCAATTGAAATCCAGATTCCTCCTCCATGCAGCCTGTGCTTTTGTTGCAGCACTCAGCTGCTTTCTTACAAGCACGGTTTCTGGAAGGTAGGGATGAAATGGGAAGCACTGGTTACACAAGTCTTTCTGCACATGTCACATTCTCTTTTCACTGCATTTCCCTCTTGCTGTCTGATGGGGCCGACCCAAAAGAGACACTTGTTATCAGTGATTTAGAAGAGAAGCTAGTCTTCTAAAATGGGCTTTATAAAGC
>NW_005341404.1:0-342 GCF_000412655.1 Myotis brandtii | reverse complement strand
CACACTTCACCAAAGAGGGAAGCAGCGAGCAAGGACCGGCCTGGGCAGCCCCTCGCCTGGCGCAGGGCGGACACTCGGCGGGTAATTCAGGGTAGACAGGCGCTCGCTCGTGGTGTCCGTCTGGGGCTCCAGTCCAACAATGTTACGTGAACGGGTACATGAGCCGTGGCTTCTCTCTGCTGTGGATCTGGGATGTGAGGCCCGGCCTGGCCGCGTTGGGGTGACCCCGCTGCACCCGTAACAAACAGCCCCAGGGCAATGGCAAAGCACAGCCACCCAGCCACCCCTCGCGCCCCCTGGCCACAGCCGCTGCTCCTCACCTGGGTGGACGCCGTGGCCTCC
>NW_005341403.1:0-571 GCF_000412655.1 Myotis brandtii | reverse complement strand
TTGGCCTGAATCTTACATTCCACACACAGGAATGAATGGCACTTGGTCATCAGGTTTGGAACATCCCTGACCGGTAGTGCCTCCATCGCATGAATAGCTTCTCTTAGGGGCACAGGATTTGCTAATCCAGTGTCTCCCTTGATGCTGGCAACCCTCTGTAAGGTTCTCAGTTTGACCAACTTATCCCCATTACACAGATGAAGACATTGAGGCCTGGGACGCAAAGGGATTTGCTTCCCATACAAGGCTCATGCCTCGGGTTCTTGGTCCACACATGCATCCATGGCTGTGAGTAACCCACCCTTGTCCCCGCACCTGGCCAGACACCTACACTCTGCCTGTTTCGGGAGAGAATAACAGCCCAGACCCTTAGCTCACGAGTCCACCAGAAAGCCCAAGGCTTCTCCTGGGCCAGCCCAGCCCGCAGACAAGATGGATTTATGGCTAATTTGTGCCTGGGCTCCTAAGGCTCCAGGTTGGGCCTGTAAATATCCTGGCTGGCATCTTGGTACCAAGTCTTTGGAAGGTTAATGAAGCCTGGTGGGGGGCGGTCTGCAGGAACTGCGTCGCT
>NW_005341402.1:0-202 GCF_000412655.1 Myotis brandtii | reverse complement strand
CCCAGCCACCACTGCAGGGCGTTCTCAGTAGGAAAGAGCACCACTGCCCTCCACCCCCCGCATGACCCTCAGGAGGCTCTTTCTTCCCCTGGAGCTGCCTGGTGTGACAGGCTTATGGGGTGCCTCCTCCAGGTGCCCTGGCATGTGGGGGCAGGGTGGTACCCGGGAAAAAGAAAAGATGCAATTCCCAGACTGGGTGAGC
>NW_005341401.1:0-1824 GCF_000412655.1 Myotis brandtii | reverse complement strand
CTCGAACGTTGAATTTCCAACGAAGGTCACACGTCGAATACTGTTTCTCGATCTTCGAACGCCGACTGTGAGTTCGTAACTTTCATCACGCCGTTTGTTCGTTATATATTTTTACATATCCTCCGAAAGTTTTTTTTCGTGAGTCCTAATAATTTCAAATCGTTATTTTTTTATCCGATATCGATATTTTCTCGTTATACAATGATTTCATTCAAAACCGACACTTTTGAAGCACGTTCAGCTAGTTTAGGGCTTGATATGAACCTTCTCGAGTTCAGTCACCTACCCGCATCGGTCTGGTTCATCATTTTCGAACATGAACTCAACAAGCGATCGATAATCGACGACGAAACTCGATATAATCAGCTGGTTCCCCGTTTACCAATGAGCGTTATTTTATCGGTACAAAAACTATTGCTAAATCCACCAAGCACACATCGGTATGAATCTTTAAAAGCTTCGGTTATAACTGCACCTACGTCTGCAAACGAGTCTAATTTCTACGTAGCGCACACCGACCCATTAGCTTCGTTCGATAAAAACCAATCTAGGCTAGGGGCACTCGATACTCTTCATTTGAAGAACACTATCAGCCCACGAGATAGCCCGATTGTATCCCAACAGACATCAATCGATAGAAGTTCATCGAACTTTTCATCAGAACTTTCTGATGAGCACGTCGACCCCAAAGATGCAGAAATCCTTCGATTATGCAACGAACTTGCTGGGTTGCGTTCATTGGGAAAAACTGCCTCGCAAGTCATATCCGCTCCAATTGACGCAATTAAAAGGCAGTTCCCACCCAGCAGTCGGAAGCAACTCCGACCACACGCATCATTCAGAACAACCGGACGTCCGAGCGCCAGCCAACCGAAGTCTTCGACGTGTTGGTACCATAACGAATTTGGTAGCCGCGCACGTAACTGCCGATCTCCATGCGATTTCAAAAAACGACTACCAGTTACAAAAGTCACGTCCCAAAAAGACACATCGGATGTGCCTCCCGGTGTACAACGATCTCAGCGCTCCTGCTTTGCTGACAACAGGTCAATTCGTAAACGTACAGTAGGTTCAGCGTGCTCTTCCGACAATCATACCTACTCTAATCTCTTCACAGTAAGAGATCGTCTCTCCGGTGTTACGTTTCTTATCGACACCGGAGCCGAAGTAAGCGTCTTGCCTGCCGACAAAACCGCGAATTGTAACGCTCAATTCGGTTTGAAGGCGGCTAACGGCACACCAATCGCCACATACGGTCGGCGATCGATGACCCTCGATATAGGCTTGCGCCGCGATTTTCGATGGGTTTTCACGCTCGCGTCGGTACCTTTCGCAATATTAGGTATCGATTTTCTTCGACATTTCGACCTGCTGGTAGACACTCGTCGTCACCAGTTACTTGACCGCAGAACAAAGCTCAGGGTAAAAGGGAAATCATCAGATTCCCCAGCGATCAGCCCTGTCTTAGCTGCTTTCGACGCTCCGGTGGAGTTTCAAACGCTTTTGAAACACTTTCCGACCCTCGTTCGACCGCCGAATGAGCTTCCACAAACTACGACCGGCGTTACGCATCACATTACAACACACGGCCCACCAGTACGTTGCAGGCCACGCCGCCTAGCACCCGACAAACTGCGTGTAGCCCGTGCCGAATTCGATCATATGCTTCAATTAGGCATCATCCGACCGTCAGACAGTCCTTGGGCATCGCCGCTGCACATGGTCGCGAAAAAGACCGCGGACGATTGGAGACCTTGTGGTGATTATCGTGCACTGAATAACATCACCACACCCGACCGTTATCCAATCCCCCACATACAGGAC
>NW_005341400.1:0-207 GCF_000412655.1 Myotis brandtii | reverse complement strand
ACTTAAAATGCTTGAGCACTTCCTTTTCAGAAAGTTACGACATTACACTTAAAAATAATTTAATTGTAAATGCTCATTTAAAGGTGTCTGTGTATCTGTTACGCCCCTTTCCCTAGGAGCCAGCTCTGAGACATTGTTCAGCAGCTTTTCAAGGTTCATTACCTTTAAAACTAGAACCAAGTGCAACTGACGTCTGTTACACGCTGG
>NW_005341399.1:0-262 GCF_000412655.1 Myotis brandtii | reverse complement strand
AAGCAGACTTTTAGTATATGTAGCCCTATTGGTTTTTAAGATAAAGACAAAGACACAGTTTGGTATGTCCTTTTTTTTTTAAAGTTATATTGTTTAGCATTATTCACGATAGCGGAAAGGTGGAAATAGCCCAAACACCCACCAGTAATGAATGAGCAAATAAAATGTGGTACACGTACCATGCAGTGTTGCTCAGCCTTAAAAAGGGATGAGATTCTGACACTGCGAGGCACCATGAGGACACTGTGCTAAGTGCAATAAG
>NW_005341398.1:0-562 GCF_000412655.1 Myotis brandtii | reverse complement strand
TTCTTAATAACATTGACATTAAGTAACAACATTACTTAATAATATTAATAATATTAATAATGATATTATTACTTATTATTATTTACTTGGAATATTAGTAAGAAGGTTGCTTTAACTTTTCTCTCAATCGAACCTTCCACTGTGGAGTAGGTGAAAGGTGAGAGGATTTAGGGATACCCTGTTGTTTGCATACAGGTGGCCTGAGGACTGAATGCATGTGCCTGTCAATGTTGCCCCACAGGATGGGTTTTCATTTGTTTGTTTGAATTGGTTGCCCATCAGTTTCACATAAAACTTAGAATTCCTGTTTCTCTTGAAAAATTAGAACTTATGAGCCCACATGAAACACATGGGCACACTTCAGATGAAAGTCTGACATTCCCACAGTCACCACTACCCCTTGACCTGGATCATATTACTCATGTTCATGACTTGCCTACTTCCTCTAGCATTTGCGTTTGCAGTTCTGGGAATTTACTTGATATTGGGCAATCTTGGGCCAGTGAGAAAATCTCTGCCCCCTAGTCTCCCAAGGCATCGTCTCTGTGGCCATGAGAGCTCA
>NW_005341397.1:0-267 GCF_000412655.1 Myotis brandtii | reverse complement strand
TGAACAAGGGGCCCCGGCACCGGGCCGTCAGACCCCGAATTCTGATCCTGAAGCCGGGTGGCCCTGGACAAACGCGTTCATTTCTTGGAGCCTCCGTTTCCGCATCTGGAAACCCCTGGTGCTGGGCTCCCTGGCGTCGGGCTGGTCTGGATTCACGGTTCCGTGACTCCGTGAATCACCGCTCAGGTCGGGCCGGGCACCAGTCAGACCGTCCAGCAGCCACAGGCACGCGCCTCCCTCCGCGCCCACGCGCCCCCATCGCACAGG
>NW_005341396.1:0-943 GCF_000412655.1 Myotis brandtii | reverse complement strand
CCAGAATACTTGTTAAGACTCGGAATGCCAGGCCCCAAGACAGCAACTTCCGGTTCAATAAGACCTCGGGGTGTCTGCATTTTTAATGAGCTCCCCAATAATGTCAATGCTGCTAGTCCAGGGGCCACATTTCTAGTTCAAAGAAATCAAGCAGCTTGGCCGAAGCTATAAGCTACTGAATAGGAGGGCCAGATTTGGGTTTGCTTGTTTTTACCTTCTGACTCCAAACTAGTCAAGCCTTCTCTCTACAAGGACACATCTGTCACCTACCCACATAGGACTAACACTGACCAAAGAAAAATGTTTCTTGAGGTTTATGTTTAGTTGGAGAAAATCAGAAATGAACATTTTAAGTAGAAAATATATTTAGCAGACAGCACTCATCACTAAACACTGACATCAAAGTTAACATTGAAGTTGGAGGGTTTCTCCTTCTTTCACATATCCAAATGCTATCATAAAAGAACATTTTCCTTGAAGGGTTTTATCATGAGGGTCAGCCTTAAGTGAACTTATTTTTTTAAGTCTATTAACTAGAAGTATATACATTAAAATATAAGTACTTAGGACTGGATTAGTGATAATTTTAGTTTTTTGTGCTAATTGTATTTTCTAAAACTTTTACAATAAACATGAATTCCTCTTGTAGTAAGAAAAAGAGCCCAGCCAGTGTGGTTCAGTGATTGAGCGATGACCTATGAACCAAGAAATCACCGACTGATTTCCAGTCAAGGCATATGCCCTGGGTGCAGGCTCGATCCCCATGAGCGGGCGTGCAGGAGGCAGCAGATCCATGATTGTCATCCCTGATGAAACGTTTCTACCTCTCTCTTGCTCGAGCTCCGTGCCCGGGTTGGGCGGCGACATGGGCGACATGGTGCGGGTCGCTGCAGCGGTAGCCGGGTCTAGATTGATATAAAATTTCAGATTGAAAATAATTTTC
>NW_005341395.1:0-302 GCF_000412655.1 Myotis brandtii | reverse complement strand
TACATGAGGGCTGCCGATGTAATCTAGGAACTGGGCTGTCTTTCCAAGACAAAAATAAAGTTTTTTCTACTCTCATTTCAAAAGTGTTGTCCTAAGCACGTCTCGCCCGTCCCCCGACAGCAGTAGGTGACAGCAGTGCTCACTGCTGTGGTGATGCAAGCAGGTCTGCACCCGGGAGCTGGGTCTCTGAGGAACTGCGTGCCCGTGGGCTGCTGATCGAGGCTCTGAGCCCCCACCCAGGAAGGAGGAAAGAGCTAGCTCGAGGACTGCGTGGCATTTTGAGGCCTGGAGCTGAATTTCTG
>NW_005341394.1:0-514 GCF_000412655.1 Myotis brandtii | reverse complement strand
CACACGCCAGTACGTGTGCGTGCGGCTCTGTACTCCGCGCCGAGACCACCACACACGGAATCTTCCAGGAACACGATGCCGCCCTCCTTCTTCATCGCTGTTCCTCTGCCCAATGCTCTTTCTCTGTGTGAACGTTACTCTGGTCACCAGAAAGGCAGGCTTTCTACAAATTCCAGCTTGCTGCTTTATCATTCAAATAACCCCAAAGTACACTCCACCTTCTCTCCTTATGTCGACCAAGCACAACCTAGCCACCTCCGAGGAATACCCAACAACGTGGCCAGATTCTGTCAGATTAAAACATGAGGAAAATTAACTCTCCTTAGGTGATGGCACCTGCCCCCTTGTCTGCCAGCTGTGGGCCAGCAGCTGGCCGTCCCGGGCCCAGGGGTCCAGTCATTAACCTCCTGCTGGGCCCCTCGGAGCGGGCGGGAAAGGCAAGGTGGGCGGTTCCTCTATTCTAAGTGTATTTGCACCGTAAACTCAGGGAAATTTGATTTGATTTATTGTTATT
>NW_005341393.1:0-274 GCF_000412655.1 Myotis brandtii | reverse complement strand
CAGCTGTCATTTTATTATTTTAAGTTCAAAGGATTAATTGAATATGTTAATTCCATAACTGTTAACTCAATTTTCTGGTCATCTTAAGATTAAGGTGTTCTGCAAAATAATAATGTTTCTGTGAGAGCTGACAGCACTAAGATGATCAAATACATCGACATATTAGCAGTATCTATTAGTAGAAACTAAAGAAACAAAAAGATAAATGCAAAAACAAATATAAAAACAAAAAGATATAAAAATTGTATGATGACAGCATTGCTACTTGGGAACG
>NW_005341392.1:0-320 GCF_000412655.1 Myotis brandtii | reverse complement strand
ACATTAGAAATACATATTGTAAATCTCCCTTCTATCCGTCCTCAAAGAGATTTATGGCAAATTGTCAGAATATTTATATCAGAAAACTGGAAATTATTTAGAAAAATCCATAATTATTAGAAACTCTCTCTCCAAAGATATGGGAACAAAGCATGCTGCTGTCAATCATTCAACATAAAAGTTTACTACAGTCCAGGCACTTAATGTAAGTTTTAATTGAGTCCAACTCAAGGTGTATCCACCTGAGCCCTGAGCACTGTCTTAATTATTTACCCAGTTCCTAAATGTAGAGCTATGATTGCTGTGCTCACCAAGTAACA
>NW_005341391.1:0-775 GCF_000412655.1 Myotis brandtii | reverse complement strand
GGAACCTTTTTCTGCCAAGGGCCATTTGGATATTTATGTCACTCGTGGGCCATAGGAAATCATCAGCTTAAAAATCAGCCTGCGTACTTGGTCAAACATTTAATTAACATGATCTTGCAGGCCTTACACAGCCCTGGACCCAGATGTGCCCACCCATGTTGTAAATGGACATTCTAAGGGAAACGGGTTCTTAGGATGGTTCCGCCAGATAGCCAAATGTTCCCTACAAGTCAACATTACATGCTTATATCATCCAAATAGGAAGCAGAAAATAAAAAATGTGTAACATTCCTTATCACTAACAGTATTCCAGATCAACCATGGTTAAGTCAGTTATGTTAGCGTCTCCCCTACACATTCAATTGCAGAGACGCTAAGTAAATAGAGTTTAGCTCTCTAAATGGGTTTTATTTTCCATGTTTATAAAAACGGGAACAAAAATCATCTCCAAAGGGCCATGTGTGGGAGCACACAAGCACCACTAATTTAAACGCTTACTCAGAGCAGAGCAGTATCGAGTACATCGGGGGGCTAGGGCAGTGCCATCTGGGGCCAGGCAACGGCCTATTGTGGGCAGTCCTGTGCATTGTGGGACGGCCTGCCCCCCGGGAGCCCGGAGCATCCCGCCACGGCCATCAGAAACCGTCTCCAGACACTGCTAAGTGTCCATAAGGGCAAAACTGCCCCCAGTTGAGAACCACTAATCTATATACAGAAGTGGAGGTTCAAGTCTCAATGAAGTTTTTAAACATGTTAACATTTAAAAAGGTATTCT
>NW_005341390.1:0-281 GCF_000412655.1 Myotis brandtii | reverse complement strand
TGCTCACCCACCTGCTCACCCACCTGCTCACCCACCCACTCACCCACCTGCAGGGTGAGACTCCCACCTGCTCACCCACCTGTTCACCCACCTACTCAACCACCTGCAGGGTGAGACTCCCACCTGTTCACCCACCTGCTCACCCACCTGCTCACCCACCTGCAGGGTGAGGCCGGCTGGGAAAAGGCCAGCCAGGGGGTGGTGCCTTGGGCTTTGCATAAGAGGTCCATGAGGTCCATGAGATACACTGATCGGCTGCCTCCTGCATGCCCCACACTGGG
>NW_005341389.1:0-1044 GCF_000412655.1 Myotis brandtii | reverse complement strand
GCCATTTTGCAACCATCTTTTGTAAGAAATGATTTTGGCAAGAATCATCAATGGATGATAAAAGCTTGTGGCTGAGTGTCTGATGAGGAACAGAGTGCTGACCTAATCTCTGAGTATTTTCCCATGGGTTTTCATTGAGAAAAGGAAATACATTAGCTTTACAGTACAGGACACCACCTTAACACAGTAATCAAAGTCAAGACAAAGTAGGTGTACAGTTGTAAGTTTATTCTTGTATTATTTATTTATCAATTATTGCATTAGCTTCTGTACAAACAACTGTAATCCTACTTTTGACCCACCCTGTATGCTTCTGGATTTAATGTGCTGAGGGCATGATATCATTTCTGTAAGATTCCTGCTCAAAGTGCATAGGTTCATGTAATCAGAGAAACCAAATATAAACCCAAATTGAAGGGCATTCTAAAAATGTACTTTGCCTATTCTCTTTAAAAAAAAATAATCAAAGTCTAAAAAGACAAAGAAAGAAAAGCCAAGAAACCATGCCAGGTTAAAAGAGATGAAAGGCACAGGAAACTAAAAGGAGTGCACAGCACTGGAATGAATACTGAGCTGAGGGAGGAAAAGACAGCAGAAACTGACAGCATCTGGTCATAGGACATGAACTGGGCGAGAGGTAATATGCAATAGTACATGTTCTGATTTGGATCATTTCACTGTATTTATGTAAGCGAGTGTCCTTGTTCTAGGAAATGCACACGGAAATAGTAAAGGCTAAAGGGGTGCTTTGCAGTTATTTTTAAAATGATTCAGAAAGAGAAAAAGTGATAATGAAAAGGGGGAAGAATGTAAACAAGTGATAAATCTGAATATGGAATAGAGTCCTTTGCACCATTTTTATAACTTTGCCATGAGAATGAAATTGTAGGAAAATTAACAGTTACAAAATGTTTATGCTTCTGTTGTTTCAGAAGAATTGGGAGTGGCAAAGAGGTCATAAATAATCCCAGAAATTAGTATCAAATTCAACCAGAGTAAAAGAGCAAGCGACAGAAGTCAGAGTGAGCTGAGAGGAAGCAGCTG
>NW_005341388.1:0-309 GCF_000412655.1 Myotis brandtii | reverse complement strand
TACCAAAGTTGTTAAAACAGTTAGGTATAACTCTATTATATCTATTAAAAGTTAAATGTAAAAAATAAATGTGCAAAAAGAAAAACTGTATTTTTAGAGATGAAAACTGCAAAGTGTGAGATGAAAAATACAATGGAAGAGATTAATGGTACATTAAAAATTGCAGGAAAAAAACTAGTAAACTTGAAGATACAGCAATGTAAAAAACATATAAAAGCAAATGCATCAAAATAATTATAAACCTAAATTTTTCTAAATTTAGAAAATAGGAGATGCAATTTTTCTAAATTTGAGGAAAATTATAAACCT
>NW_005341387.1:0-363 GCF_000412655.1 Myotis brandtii | reverse complement strand
AAAATTAAGACTAGAGTTACCATATATGACTTAGCAACCCCTAAAAGGTGAAAACATTTATTCACAAAGATATGCATTTCTATATTAATTGCGGCACTATTCATGGTTGCCAAGACAGAAAAAACTGAAGTGTCCTTCAATAGATGATTGGATAAAGAAGATGTGGTACATATAGACAATGGAATACTGCTCAGCCATAACAAAAGAGGAAATACTGACATTTGTGACAACATGGATATTATCCTGTTCAATAATATCATGCTAAGTGAAACAGGTTAATCAGAAAAGGCTAAGAACCATTTGATTTCATTCATATGTGGGATATTAAACTGAAACTCATAGACACAGACAACTGTATTGTGG
>NW_005341386.1:0-261 GCF_000412655.1 Myotis brandtii | reverse complement strand
GAAAGAGACACATAGATTGGTTGCCTCCTGCATGTGCAATAACCAATCAGGGGATCGAACCTGCGACCCAGGTACATGCCCTTGACCAGGAATCAAACCCTCAACCTTTCAGTGCTCAGCAGCTGCTCTAACCACTGAGATCACTAGCCAGGGTCATAATCTAATGTATTTAATTTTCTTGAGAATTTTAAAAAATTGCCTGCTTTCTGTGGAGAACACTTGGTATTAAAAATATCACTGTAGCACACATTTTCACATATT
>NW_005341385.1:0-206 GCF_000412655.1 Myotis brandtii | reverse complement strand
TCTGCATAGTCTACAAGGGCGAGGGGGAAACAGAGAGGTTAGTGCTGTTGAGGGGGTTACCAAGTCTGACTTTCCTGTTAATCCCAATCCTGTCCCTTGCATGGCCTGGCAGAAAGGGAGAGAGAGGATGGTTTTTAGTGGCCTTGGCTAAAGGTTATTCGAGGCTTCTTTTCCACGAAACTCAGTTTCCCCTCTGTTAATGGGGA
>NW_005341384.1:0-571 GCF_000412655.1 Myotis brandtii | reverse complement strand
GCACAAACAAGAATCAACCAATGAACGAATGCATCAGGAGGGGGAACAACAAGTTTGTCTCTCTCTCTCTCTCTCTCTCTCTCTCTCTCTCATGGAAAAACAAACAAACAACAGCTCTTGGACTAAAAGCAACACAAACGCCCAGCGGTAAAGACTGGAGAAGTGAAGTCAAGGGAACGTCAGGCAGCCATGAAAAGTATTTCACAAAGCGTGGGAGTCGCATGAACTTGCTGCAGAGCTTGTAAACTCATTCAAGCGGAACGGTCACACCATTGAAACACGTTCACCGAAATGTTTAGAGCGGTTTTATTGGAGCCACGGGCCCGATAGCTGAGTTATAAGAAATCTTTTACTTTCTGATGGGATTTTCCAAATACCGTCCGGTAATCCCCACGCGTTACTGAGAACACATCACACGTTGATAGAACGCCCACGATATCACGGTAAATGAATAATAGATATTATCGGTTTTTAAAACGGTGAGAAAAACGTATAGCCATCTGCACCAAACCTGATCCAGTCGCCGAGTCTATTTCCTCAAACCCAACACTGTCAGGCCTGTCCACGGATG
>NW_005341383.1:0-313 GCF_000412655.1 Myotis brandtii | reverse complement strand
TTTAAAAATTTATTTTTATTTTTATTGATTTCAGAGAAGGAGGAGGGAGGGAGAGAGAGAAACATCCATGATGAGAGAGGGTCATGGATAGACTGCCTCCTACACATCCCCCCACTGGGGATCGAGCCCGCAACCCGGGCATGTGCCCCGACTGGGAATCGAACCCAGGACCCTTCAGTCCGCAGGCCGACGCTCTACCCACTGAGCTACACCGGCCGGGGCAAGAGTGAGGACTTTTAGGAAGCCTTCTAAAAAGGGGAGAGAAGACACCATTCTCTGCTGGGGTCTAACCCCAGCGGGTCCAGGGGTCCCC
>NW_005341382.1:0-1581 GCF_000412655.1 Myotis brandtii | reverse complement strand
CCTTCCTTGTCCTAGAAATGATTAAGCTAAGTCTTTTCGGAAGATATGGAGAGATCTCACTTACATGTGGAATCTAAAAGAAAAACAAAAAAACAAAAAATGAAGCACACAGGTAGAGAACTGGTTGCCAGAGATGGGGATTGGGTGGACAAAATGGGTGAAGGTGGTCAAAAGGGACACTTCCAGTAATAAAGTAAATAAATCCTAGGGATAAAATTACGTAAGCACGGTGTCTATAGTATAGAATACTGTATTGCACATTTGAAAATCGTTGAGAGTACAGTAAACCCTTGATATTGTGGACTCGATTCAACGGACTTCGGGTTTAACAGACAAAATTTCTAATCCGTGTAACATATGTGAAAATTAATGCCCTGTTAATTTTAAAATGCTTTTAACCAAGACTCAGTTATAATTAAATTAACAGGTTGTTTTGTTGTTAATTCACTGTTATTTTGAACAAATTTTAGCAAACAGTCCATATGTTGGAAAAAACGCTATAGTAATAATGCAAATAGAAATAAATATCACATATCTACAACTGTAGCCTACATATTTAAATCCAGTCACCGTTCATAAACAATGTTAAATGACTAGCAGGTGATCACAGCGCAGAGTGAGCGGTAATTGGCTCTGTTGTCACGTGGCGTGACTTTCGGCAGCAGTTTTAACAGATGCCATGCTGTTCCCAGGGGCGCAAAGCCACGCCCAGCGTGTACATTCTTTTACTCGGGTGACTGGGGAGTGCACGCATTTACTAGGTCTATTCAGTATAAATTTAAAATTACAGTAATGCATACAGAAAATGTTTCTGTGAAATTAAACTTTTCATACAATTACACAAACACGTCTACATAAGTAAAAACAGGTAAACTAATTGGTCAATTTTTTCACATACACATCCAGAAAACCTACTTTATTATAGGATGGACTTTCGGCTTTAATGCCGGAATTAGTCCATTACATTGAGGTTTTGCTGTTGATCTTAAACATCTTCATCACGAGAAAGAAATAGTGTTGTCATTATGTATGGTGATGGGTGTTAACTAGACTTACTGTGGTGATCACTTCACAATGTACACAAATACTGTGCACCTCAATAAAAACATCAATAAGTCTGCCCTCCCGTGTTACAGCTGAGGAAGCTGGGACACCGAGCAGGGAGGTGACTGGCCGAGGTCACTGTCCCGCCCTGGATTTGGATCAGGCAGCCTGCCCTGGGCCCTGCTGTCACCACGCTTTGCGGCTGCCTCTCCAGCATCAGCGAAGGGCTCTGCGGGGTGGTGAGAGCCTTTGTTCAGGATGGGAGACTCCAGTACTGAATAGAGTCATTCACTTTGACTTTAAGCTTGAGTTCCTATTCCTTCATTTGCAAAGACAGTGGCCTCCACGTTGAGCTTGGTGCAAATCTTTGTTGCCCAAATGTTCACATACAGAGCCTGTACCCTGGTATCCATTCCCCGTCCCCAAGCCACAGCATGGCCCCTGTGAGAACGAGGAAGCCAGCAAAACTCACAGCATTAGGCAAGTGAGACGGTTGAATGCAATCTAGAATTTGGTAGACTTTTAATTAAATGCTCA
>NW_005341381.1:0-494 GCF_000412655.1 Myotis brandtii | reverse complement strand
TTCTAATGTGCAGCCAAGGTTGAGAACAACTGGTTTAAGGGAACTTGGGAACAACATGAAACATAACAACATCTACATCATTGGGGTACGAGAAGTAGAGGAAAGTGAGCAAGAGCAAGAGAACCTGTTTGAAGAAATAATGATAAAATAAACTTCCCTATCCTCGTTAAGGAAGATGTCAAAAAAGCTTAGGGAGCACAGAGTCCCAATCAAAATGAACCCAAAGAGACACACACCAAGAAATATCCTAATTAAAATGGCCAAGATTAATGACAAAGAGAAAATGTTAAAGGCTGCAAAATAAAACCAGTTACCTAAAAGGGTGTTCCCATAAGGCTGTCATGATTTCTCAACAGAAACACTTCAGGCTAGAAGGGATTGCCATAATATATTCAAAGTAATGAAAACCAAGAACATGCAAGGAAGACTGCTCTAACCAGCAAAGCTTTCACTTAAAAATTGAAGGCAAAATAATGCTTTAAGAAGAAGAAATA
>NW_005341380.1:0-253 GCF_000412655.1 Myotis brandtii | reverse complement strand
CTCTCTCTCTCTCTCTCTCTCTTTCTCTCTCTTTCTCAATCTTTCTCTCTCTCTCTCTCTCTCTCTCTCCATCTCCATCTCTCTCCGGGCCCTGGTCGGGGCGCGTACAGGAGGCAACCCATCGATGTGTCTCTCTCACATCAACGCTTCGTTCTGTCTCTCCCCCTCTCTTCCATTCTCCCTAAAAATCAATGGGAAGATCTAACCAGTGTGGCTCAGTGGGTTGCGCGTCGCCCCTCCGACTGAAGGGTCC
>NW_005341379.1:0-296 GCF_000412655.1 Myotis brandtii | reverse complement strand
GCTAAAGAGATTGAAATGTCTTACAATCCAGAAAGAGGAGGTGTGATATTCTTGTTCTGTTTTTGTTAGTGTTTAAAGTTGTTATTAACAAAAATACAAGCGCAGCTCTTAATTAATTAAAGGGAAGGAGGTAGACCTTCTCTGAAGCTTCTGTTGGATGGGACAATAGTACCTCACAGATCAGAATGACAGTAATTTAAAGCCAGGCCCAAATTCTCATATATATCCACATATATAAAAAGCCAGTGACCGAATGACATAATGACTAGAACAACCAGTCACTATGACGCCCACTG
>NW_005341378.1:0-244 GCF_000412655.1 Myotis brandtii | reverse complement strand
TCTACTCCAACAAACTAAACAATCTAGAGGAAATGGATATATTCCTAGATAAATACAACTTTCCAAAACTCAACCAAGAAGAATAAAAAAATCTCAACAGGCCAATAACTAAGGAGGAAATTGAAGCAGTCATCAAGATAACTTCCAGTGAACAATAGGCAGGGGCCAGTTGGCTTCACAGGGAAAATTTACCAAACATTCAAAAAAGAGCTAAAACTTATCCTTCTCAGACTATTCCAAAAAA
>NW_005341377.1:0-204 GCF_000412655.1 Myotis brandtii | reverse complement strand
CATATATGCATATAAAATCTTTGTTTAATCTCTTCTCGCTTCCCTTGGACAGGAAGGCCTACCCCCATTCCCTTTAAAAATCGTCAGTCTGTTCCATTTCCATGCCTCTGATTCTATTTTATTCACCATTTTATTCTGTTTGTTAGATTTCTTATTCATTTATTTTAATTTTTAGTTTCAATTGTTGATAGGTATGTATTTGTT
>NW_005341376.1:0-636 GCF_000412655.1 Myotis brandtii | reverse complement strand
GTGGGATCACTGGGTCAAATGGGAGTTCCATTTTCAAAAGAGGACATTCACTCATTGACTTTGAAAACAATTCACTAGTGTGTCAGCAAGAACACCAGGTAAACTGGGAGACATCATCACGTCTCCTTCTACTCACAGGAATATAATCTCTAAGGCTGAAGAGTTTTTCTCTGTCTTATTTGTGGCTGTATCTCCTGTTCGTGGAGCAAGGCCTGGCACAGAGTATCCATATTAAATGTCTGTTGAAGGAAAGAATCAATTCACTCCCTAAATTCTTCAGTTCACCCTGTATTAGAAATCTGTGACAGGTTTTATGACAGTTTGTAAGATGAACTCATGTGGTCAATGTACCCTGCGATGCACACCTGAGGATAGAAGCATAGTTGCTGGAGTCATATCCTTGCATTCAAATTCTGGCCCTGACTTTCCAGCCATGTGACCTTGGGTAAGTTTCCTAGCATCCATGTCCTTCAGTTTGTACATTTGTCATTTGGGAATGGTAGTCATAAGTCTCCTCCTCACTGTATCGGGTGGAGGTGAAATTATCTAATACAGGTTCAGTGAAAGCTTAATGCCCGGGCATGCTAAACTACCGTCCATGTTTGTGATACAATTCTTATCATTTAATAACATTCA
>NW_005341375.1:0-752 GCF_000412655.1 Myotis brandtii | reverse complement strand
GAGGGTGTTGGGGGGAGGGTGGGGATGCAGAGTTACAAGTTTTAGCAGCCCTCTCCTGTGGGATTACGATGGAGCCATGTGCACCATTGTACATCCTCAGGGACGGCGGTTCTGTAAACAGTAACAGGAGCAGGTGGGATTGAGTTTGCACTCACAGCACATCACCATCTCTCCAGGGCCCAGTAGCCCTTGGACCCTCTGCCTCAGGGTCAAGGTGGAGCCTGGGGCAGTGCTAGGTCAGGGAGGGGTGTGCCCGTTGCCTGCCCCAAGGCTGCTGCCTGCAGACACTGGCTGGCAGCTGACTCCACCCGCTCCTCACAGGTACAATGCCCAAGAGTACTACGACCGTCTGCCCGAGCTGAGGCAGGCCGTGGATCAGATCAGGGATGGCTTCTTCTCCCCCCAGGAGCCAGACTGTTTCAAGGACATCGTCAACATGCTGCTGTACCACGACAGGTGGGACCGGCCTCCCTGTGGTCCTTACGTTCCCGTGGTGGGCTGAAAACTGCATTGTGGGGTGAACCCTGGCCTTAGTGAGGCTTATACCCCCTTGCTCCCTCGTAACTGTGGCCCATGGGCAGGGCCTCAGGCCCTCACCTTGAGAAGTTCCCCTACCCCAGGTCTAGAGCTTGCAGTGGCCTCTGGCCACGCTTGGTGTGCTGTGGACGCCCTGGTGGTGGCAACTGCCAGCTGCACGGTCCAGCCCCGGCCCCCAGCACCAGCTGACCATCTGGATGTGACAGACAGTGGCG
>NW_005341374.1:0-205 GCF_000412655.1 Myotis brandtii | reverse complement strand
AATATATATATATATATACTAGAGGCCCAGTGCACAATTGAAATCGCGTGAGGAGGCGCCCTGCCTCCCACTGTGTGAGGAGGCACCTCACAGGCCGCCTCGGGAATCAGACTGGACCAGCACCGCGGGCAGCCAGGACCCACGCCTGACTTCCACCCCAGGCCCCCCTGGCCCCCATGCCTGTGTCTGCTCCAGGCCGCTGGAG
>NW_005341373.1:0-265 GCF_000412655.1 Myotis brandtii | reverse complement strand
CTTTCTCCCTTCCTCTCTGAAATCAATTTAAAAAAAATATCTCTATATATAAAAGGCTAATATGCAAATTATCCACTTGGGAGTTTCACCAGGAGAGCAGGAGTTGGATCGCTCGCTATGATGTGTGCTGACCACCAGGGGGTGGCGCAGAACATGGCGAGTGACCAGCGGGGGCAGCAGGGTGCTGAGGGAGCAAGGGAAGAAGGAGGCCAGGAAGTAGGGAGGCCAGGCCCAGGGACCCTACCCTGCATGAAATTCGTGCACA
>NW_005341372.1:0-1121 GCF_000412655.1 Myotis brandtii | reverse complement strand
TCGATGTTTCTCTCATTGATATTTCTATCTCTCTATCTCACACCTTTCCTCTCTCTCTAAAAATCAATGAAAACATCTTTTAAAAATCTGAGTTAGAGCTATGGTTCATCACATAAAAAAGTAGATTCCAAGTGAATAAAAGAATAAAGTGGAAAAAACAAAGCTAGGAATGCTGTATCTGGCAACAGCCAAACAGGAGCTTCAAATCAAGGCTCTTGCTGAAAACAATACAAAATAAATTAATACAAATATCTATATTTAAATCTGTGTGGCAAGATCAGGGCACTCCTAGGACAGGGAAGGGAGGTGCAGGGAAGCGAAAAATCAATGCCTCTAGCCAGCACCACCACCTGGAAGATGCCATTGTGAGAGTCCACCCCACAAGGGTATTTACCACCGTTCTGCTTACCATAAAGGCAAGCTACTGGAGACAACCTAAATGCCCACCAGTAGGTTCAAATAAATGAGGGCACATCCAAACAAAATACCAAGGTAGATCTTGATGCAAATGAAGCTTACAAATTTTGAGATAAATGGAGAAATGCAAACACTAGCTATCTGGCGATGCTAATGAATTATTGTTTGTTGTCTTGAGTATGTGTAAGAGTTCTTATCTTTAAGAGATACATACTAGAATATTTAATGAAACGACATCAAGTTTGTCATTGGCTTCATGATCACCTGGCTGGGATTGAGAAGCATGGACGGACAAGAGGGCTGTGAAATGAGGTGGTAACAGGATGGTGACAGGGATGCAGGGGTTAGTTTTTTTTTAAATTATCTGTTTATATTTACCCACATGAAAAAGCCTAGGACAATTTGTGGAATAAAATAGCAGGGAACAGAATGTGAGTTCATTTATGTGAAGTTGTATAATACATGTGCACGTTTAAACAACACACACATCTAAGGAGTTAGTCCCCAAAATCATCACCAAAGGGTAAGAATAGTCACCCTGGACTATGATTTTTTTATATCATTTGAATTTCTAAATAAACCCTATATAACAGGTGCTCGAATAATGACATTGTACTCAATGTCGTTTCGTTATAACATTGGTGAGATGCAGTAAAACCTTACCGCTTGTGTATATCAACTGGCCTGTGGTAAAAACTGGTTTC
>NW_005341371.1:0-1037 GCF_000412655.1 Myotis brandtii | reverse complement strand
CCCCTCCCAGTGCACAAATTTCATGCACTGGGCCTCTGGTTAAATAATATTTTTGTTGATTGCAATGGAAAAAAAGTGTTGGTTAGATAATCATCCAGGTTTGATTTCCACAGAAAACATTTGTACATTGAATAGAGAACTTTACTTTGATACCTTATAAATATTTAATTATAATCTTCATGCTTTTTACATTATTACCTTGTCTGTGACCAGAGGTAATAAGGACAGCCATAAACATAATAACCTACATATCCATTCAAACAAGGCAATATAATGTAGTAGTTAACAGTATGGACCTGGGAACTAGTCTATCTGGGTTTAAATCCCAGCTCTGCCACTCTAGCTGTGTGTGCTTGGGAAGGTCACTTAACCTTTCTGTGCCCCAGTTTCTACATTTATAAACTATATGTAATAGTGATTTCTATCTCATAAGATTTTATGAGGGTTAAATGAGTTAATATATATAAAGCACATTGAAGTCTTGATTATACTAAATGCTTTTTATTAGTATGTACAATGGCCTAGACATGGGCCACATGGCTCTGTCCTCAAGGAGTTCACAGTCTAGTGGGGAGTCCAGACAAGGAGATGCTAGAATGGGGGCAGGGCAAGCCTGAAGGATGATAAGAGATTCAAGTCATGTCTGATTAGGGTGGCCCAGAAACTAGATGAAACCACCCACTAACGGGCACAAAATATTTGAGTTTCTTTCCTCAGGATGATATAGAAATTTGCATACTTTGATTTTAGAAACTCTACTGTACCAAGATTATGCAGAAAAAGACTACACAGCCCTCTGAATGCGTTTTCTCTGGCTTGGCAATGCCACACACTCCAGTCACATCCTGGTAGAGATGAAAAATCTTCCCAAGCCTCCTTATTCAGTGAGTGTCCTAGGCTGGAATGCCAATGGGTTTCACAGGGACACAGAAAGAAAAAGATGGAATATGTTAGTTGTGGAGCACAGGTGGTGAAAGCCACTACTTCCGGTTTGGAGCCAAGGTCAATTGTCCAAAGTCAAAGGTAAACTCAGGTGG
>NW_005341370.1:0-320 GCF_000412655.1 Myotis brandtii | reverse complement strand
AAACCTACAGCCAACATCATACTCAATGGGGAAAAACAAAATTTAATTCCTCTAAGAACAAGAACAAGACAGGGATGATCACTTTCACCACTCCTGTTTAATATAGTACTGGAAGTGCTAGCCATAGCAATCAGACAAGAAGAAATAAAAGGCATCCAAATTGGAAAAGAAAAAGTTAAACTGTCATTATTAACAGATGACATGATACTGTACATAAAAAACCCCAAAGACTCCATCAAAAAACTACTAAACTTAACAAATGAATTCGGCAATGTAGCAGGATACAGAATTAACACCCAAAAAGCTATGGCTTTTTTATA
>NW_005341369.1:0-1132 GCF_000412655.1 Myotis brandtii | reverse complement strand
ACCATGTTTCTCTTTTATTAGTGTAGATTGTTTTTTGACCTTTCTCTTATTTTACGTAAAGCCACGTGAACCTTAGAATTAGTTAAATATATGTAATGGGTTGAATAGTGCCCATCCAAAATTTATGTCCACCCAGAACATCAAAATATGGCCTTATTTGAACATAGGGTCTTTGTAGATGTATTTAGAAAAGATGAGTTAGGCTGCATTAGGGTGGATACTATATCCAGTGGCTGTTGTCCTTGAAGGACAGAGATACACACGTGGGGTAGAATGCCATGTGAAGACAGAGACAGACTTTGAAGTGAGGCAGGTACAAGTGAAGGACACTATGTGTTGTGAGAGCCACCAGAAGCTAGGAAGAGGCAAGGGAGGGTTCTTCGCTAGACCCTTCGAAGGGAGCATGGCCCTGCAGCAGCTAGATTTCAGACCTTACGTTCCAGCACTAAATGCTCTTGAGTCAAGACACCAAGTCTGTGGTAATTTGTTACAGACACTGTACTTAGAGCTTCATTCAAATGAATGCACAGAAATCTGTGTTAGAGGGACAATTATAATAAACTTTTTAGATAAAGAAACCCAGGTTTTGAAGGATTTTTGCCTGAGGATACCCTGGTAATAATTGTGGAGCAGGTTCATCAACCTATGAACCAGGAGGTCACGGTTCAATTCCTGCTCAGGGCACAAGTCCAGGTTGCAGGCTCGATCCCTGGTAGAAGGCATGCAGGAGGTGGCCGATCAATGATTCTCTCTTATAATTGACTAAAGGCTCAGTGCACGAAAGTGCGCACGGGTGCGGTCCCTAGGCCTGGCCTGTGATAGAAGTGCAAGTGTCTGGTGTGGAAAGGCAGGTCCCAACTACCTATGGGCCCTGGGCAGCACCAGGACCTCTGGGCCTCCGCACACCCCCTCTCTGCCTAAGTCATGGCACCTGAGTCCCCACACAGAGACACAGTGAGCGCAGCCGGTCTGTGGGCCGGGGAACAGCGTGGGCCTCTGGGATGCCCAGCAGCACCGCACAGAAGCTGGGCAGGCAGCGTGCTCTCTCCCAGTCAGCCTGGCAGACTGGCTCCTGCGTGAACCCATGGTGAGTCGTGGCGTCCCAGGGGAAGGTAGCAGGGGGAGTGAGAGC
>NW_005341368.1:0-218 GCF_000412655.1 Myotis brandtii | reverse complement strand
TGATGGCTGTTTGCAGGCTGATCAAGCCCCCCCCAGTCGGAACCCTCACCCCATGGAGGTTTGGACAGCCTGGGTGAGGGGCTAATGGCTGTTTTCAGGCTGTCCACACCCCGTTTAGGGTGGGGAGTCCCCACTGGGGTGCCTGGAAGTCTGGGTGAGAGGCTGAGGGCTGTTTTCAGATTGGCCAAGCCCCCCCAGCAATGGAAGCTCCCAGCCTC
>NW_005341367.1:0-283 GCF_000412655.1 Myotis brandtii | reverse complement strand
GTCAGTGCACTCCCACAGCCACCCTCCCATGGTCCCTCCCCCTGGCCGGCAGGCCCTCATCGGCCCCTGGTACTAAACCATTCGTAGAGATCTGCTTCTGGGTCAGGTTTCCTATATAGCAGAGCAGCTCCCTACTGCAATCTATTGAAAGTCAGCCCTCAACACAAGGATTTGTCTTGCTCCCATCCTCTCTCTTCCCCGGGGGCCACCGACTGCCACTGTGGCAGTGAGGCAGCGAGGGAAGGAGCGGGGGGTGGGGGGGGAACTGCGTGGTGGTGGGGCA
>NW_005341366.1:0-218 GCF_000412655.1 Myotis brandtii | reverse complement strand
TTTTTTTTTAATTTATCCATTTCATCCATTTTGTCCAGCTTGCTGGTATATAGTTGTTCATAGTATTTTCTTACAGTCCTTTGTATTTCTGTGGGGTCAGTTGTTACTTCACTGCTTTTGTTTCTTATTTTATTTATTTGGGTCCTCACTCTTTGTTTCTTGATGAATCTGGCTAATGGTACATCAATATTGTTTATCTTTTCAAAGAACCAGCTCTT
>NW_005341365.1:0-261 GCF_000412655.1 Myotis brandtii | reverse complement strand
ATAAACACTGGAAGGCAAGTTGGTCCGTAGCAAAGAGTCTAAAACTAATGATTTCTCTACAGAGGGAGGAACGACTTTTGCCCAACGCCTCTGCTCTGTTTCGAAACTGCCCCCGAGAGGCTGCCCAGAGCTGAGTGGGGTGAGCAGTTCTCCCCGCCTTGAGGCGACCGAGACCTTTAAGGGCCGGAGACCACAGGGCGCCCGGGTGGCTGCCTGAGGCCACTGCCCCACCTGCAGCACCTTTACAAACCTGTCATTGTG
>NW_005341364.1:0-1353 GCF_000412655.1 Myotis brandtii | reverse complement strand
CTCATGGCAGGGGGCAATCTTCATCTCAACAGAAAAGACTGCGTTTTCAGTGTGGATCCCAGCACCAGAACTGCGCCTACATCGTGAAGAAATGCAGGACACGTATCGCACGCACCCTTTAACTTCAGAGAGGTACACCAGGGGCGTGGCAATGCGACAGGCAAGACCTACTGGGATACCTGACGTCAGGCTAACTGTTTCATCTAAAACGGCACCAGGGGAGTAGTCAAGGCTGTGCAGCAGTCCTCCAGGTCCCGCCTCCAAGCCGCACAGCCTCTACCTGGACCACGGCCACAGTGCAGGCCCAGGGCGGGCAGACTCAGGTCAACACTCCCCCACCCGCACTGAGCTGTGACAACATCTCACAGGCAAGCAGCGCACCTTCTGAGAGCCTCCCTTATGCAAAGCATCGCCTGGGAAACAGAAGGGCGCCCGGGGCTGTGCCCTGGGAGGCCTACAACAGAGCAGGAGGTGAGACTGTTCTGTCATAAAACGTAAAATCTAGGAGTTACCGACTCTAGCCCCCAACGCAGATGAAACCGGACGGAAGTGATTCTGGGCTGAAGGAGTCATCTGTCTTACTATCTCACCGTCTAAGGGAGCGCCTGGGGTTTAAAGGAAGGAAAGGTCACCGGGGAGGTTGGGGGACTGAACGGGTCTAACGGATGGGCATCATTTCGTTGAGGCATGTTCCCCCAAGAACTGTGTAAAGACCTCAGGTTTCAGGCGAGAGCTGAGCCCTCCCTGCTGAGACTGCCCGCTTCCGAATGCTGCTGTTTTTTTAAGCATAAATCCCCAGAGACCCACACAGACATCTGTGCTGCCCCCCAGCACTGCCCCCCAGCCAAGCGGTGGACGTAACCCAGGGGCTGAGCGGACAAGTACAAGGTGGTGGAGATACCACGGAGCGTTCTTCAGCTCAGACAGGAAGGCAACTCTGGCACACGCTGTCACATGGATGCAAACACGGTGGAGGCACGAAGGCCACGAGACCACATCTCAGGACAGGGATGGAGAAGCCGGCCCGGAGGAAGGCCTCCCGTGAGTGACAGCCCCGGAAACAAGGCCGGGTGAGGCGCCTGGGCTTGAGTCTGAAGGCAGTTCTGAAGTACAAGCCGGCGTGTGGGGCAAGGGGGTTGGAGGATGAAACGGACTAAATGGAAAGCCAGGTCCCCCGGCCCCAGGTGTGCTGGCTCCGATTCTGTGTCACCCAGGATGATGTCTGAGACAGTGTGCAAGCCTCGGCTGCAGCGACCTGGCAACGTTTTCCGGTTTGGTGTGAGCCTGCGCCCATTTCTCATCTCCTCCAAGCCCATCTCCTCATCCGGACAAGGAGGGTGGGACTGGCTCCTC
>NW_005341363.1:0-225 GCF_000412655.1 Myotis brandtii | reverse complement strand
CTGATGGAAGGAGTGGCTTTGAATCCAAGGCACACAATGAGCGTCAGCGCCACTGGGATAAGTGGGGCTCACCTCAGGAGAACGTCTAGACTGTAATCTGTGGAGGGCAGACAGGCGTCTGGCCGCTGGTGTGAGGGTCCTTCTTTTATACCCGATGGATGTGCTTCTTCAGTGTCTCTTATCAGTGCGCTCCGGTGGTGCCTTCTGGGCTTATCGGGGTACACA
>NW_005341362.1:0-539 GCF_000412655.1 Myotis brandtii | reverse complement strand
TGCCAAAATGTCATGAGGGACTGTGCAGGAAGCTTGAGAACTATAAAGTAATTTGTCATATGAATTCCCACCAGTTGGTGCTGACTTGGAGGATGTGATTTATAGGCCATTCTTGGGAAACAACCATGTTCCTATTTCATGAAAATATGGTGCTAAAACTGATCAACTGCTTCCTGTCCTTGAATGTTATGGCTAAATTTATCATTTTTACTCTTTTTAGTTCCTAACTTATACTCAAGAATGCATAAACAAACAAACAACAACAACAAACACAAGAAAAGCAACCCCCCCAAAATGAAAACAACTCCCAAACACACAAAGACAACTGATGACAGGGAAATGAGAGCTCTTACTGCTTATTTCAGGAAGCTGGCTTTGATTTCTTACCCCAGTGGATTGCAGATGACTGGGGAAATTTTGCTTCCCAATACTTGTTGGTAATTTTTTGGGAAAGTATTGTTAAACACAGAAAAAGCTATGAAAATAGAATAACTTTCATATACTCTTAATTCAGATCCACCCATTATTTACATTTTGTC
>NW_005341361.1:0-296 GCF_000412655.1 Myotis brandtii | reverse complement strand
CATCATAATAAAAATAATTTAAGTCTCCCTTCCCCCCCGCCCCCAAATGTTGGTACCATGGTGGTTCTGGCCAGGCTGTTGGCATTGGCGATGGAAAGGAGTATATGGTTTTGTGGTAAAAATTTGGAGATGGAACCTACAGAAGTTGATGATGAATGGGATGTGGATGATGAAGTAAGGGATGAATCAATGATGAATACCATGCGTTTTCATCATATGCATCCTTTCCCCCTAGGTTATTTTTGCTTTTACTCAAAACGAAGTCTTACAGCTCTTACAGAAAACACACACACATT
>NW_005341360.1:0-324 GCF_000412655.1 Myotis brandtii | reverse complement strand
TGGGTACAAACTTAAACAATAAATGCTGTGTATGTTCTGATTGTCCACCTACCAGCTGTTTCCTAGTCTTTCTTCCTCTCCTTGGACCTCCCTATTCTCTGAGACACAACAATATTAAAGTTAGGCCAGTTAATAACCTTGCAATGTCCTCTAAGTGTTCAAGTTAAATAGTCGCACATCTACTTCTGGTGAAGATGCTGTGAAGACTGTTGAAATGATGACAAAAGATTTAGAATATTATATACACTTAGTTGATTAAAGCAGAGGAGGGCTGTAGAGGAATGACTCCAATTTTGAAAGAAGTCCTACTGTGGGTAAAATGCT
>NW_005341359.1:0-254 GCF_000412655.1 Myotis brandtii | reverse complement strand
CCTCTCCACATACCATTCCCCTTGCCTAGAACAGAATGCACTCCTTTGGCAAATTCCTCCTTTTCGTCCTTCAAGGTCAAGTGCAAGGTCATTTACTATCCATGCCCTGTGCTATATAGCTTTGCCATGTTCTTCCACTGTTGGTAGGATGTTCTGCCCCAGCCCTTGACCTACTTTGGCGAACAGAACAAGGTGAAAGTGATGGGGCTTGGGCATGAAGAGGGTTATAGCATGCTCTCCTCTACCATCACCAT
>NW_005341358.1:0-251 GCF_000412655.1 Myotis brandtii | reverse complement strand
GGACAGGCAGAGGGGCTGGGCTTTGGAGCAGTAGCCCGGCTTGGCTTGTCATCTGCAATCCTCTGGGGAGATCAATACCTGGCTGGGTCTCCAGGCACCGCGCCGAGGGCCGGGCTGTGTTCTGACACTGGGAGCAACCAGCCTCCAGAACCCGGCAGGAGGGAGCTGAGGCTGCACAGCCGCCAGGAGGGAAGTCGGCAGTGCCTTCCAAATAAAGCATGTCTTCCCCTCCTGCCTCAGCATCCCCCACC
>NW_005341357.1:0-500 GCF_000412655.1 Myotis brandtii | reverse complement strand
GCACCCACACTGCTCCATTAGCACACACACTGCTCCAGTTTAGTTTTTGGACCCTCCACCTGGGCTCCCAGCAGCAGAGACCACAGAGCCCATCTCGCTGTTGTGTCTGTGCTGCTCCTGGGAGTGTGGAGCCGCAGCTGTTGTCTATCTCGTGCCCTTTACAGCAACCCCCACGGCGGACATGGGGAAGGCTCGCTGTGGGCCAGGCGCCCCCTGAACACAGCGCACTGATTCACTGCGTCCTCATGACTCCAGAGGGACACCTGTCGCTGTCCCCCCTTCCAGTCAGGGGACGAGGCCAGGAGAGGAAGCCTGGCCTCTGCTCAGCGGTTTGCCTCTCGGCGCTCCAGGAGCCTTCCTGCGAGCTGTCACCTCAGACCACGGGGGTTCCTTTACGAAATGTTTACCTTGGGCTTCCCCTAATCAAGCCACTTCTGTTTTAAATTAAAAATTGGGGTGAACATTTCTCACGTTATTGTTACTGGACGTGAGGGCTTTCT
>NW_005341356.1:0-531 GCF_000412655.1 Myotis brandtii | reverse complement strand
TGTCTGAGAAATGCCGGTCACGTAGACCGTCTACATCAAAGGGAGACACTGACTAAACGCCCTGGAGTAGGGTGCCCTGGTGAGAGACACTCGTAAAGGAGGTGGGGGGGGGGTTCTTAGGGCTCAGTCAGCAGTAGGGACGTGGTCACTGCTTAGGGACACCGCACGCGCCTGTTGGAGGCTCACACGCCCGCAGCTGCCTGCACGGTGTGGCACACCAGGCCGTCTAGAGAGAAAGCCCTCACGTCCAGTAACAATAACGTGAGAAACGTTCCCCCCAATTTTTAAGTTAAAACAGAAGTGGCTTGATTAGGGGAACCCCAAGGTAAACATTTCGCAAAGGAACCCCCGTGGTCTGAGGTGACAGCTCGCAGGAAGGCTCCTGGAGCGCCAAGAGGCAAACCGCCCGAGCAGAGGCCAGGCCTCCTCTCCCGGCCTCGACCCCTGGCAGGAAGGGGGGACAGCAACAGGCGTCGCTCTGGAGTCATGAGGATGCAGTGAATCAGTGCGCTGTGTTCAGGGGGCGCCTGG
>NW_005341355.1:0-825 GCF_000412655.1 Myotis brandtii | reverse complement strand
GGAAGGAAGGAAGGAAGGAGGGAAGGAAGGAAGGAAAACAGCATGATTTGTACAGAAACTACCAGTCTTTTGGCGGTGTGAAGCTTGACGTGAGCCTGGAAGCAGTTCCTGTCAAAGAGGCATTGCCTGCGGCTAAGCTGCCCTGACAGAGTAGCTGATGTCACACCCTGGAAGGGTGGCTGAAGGACAGTGGCAATTATGCTGATGACTCTGGGACTTGTGTGAAGGCCAGAGTTGAGCAGGACAAGTCTGATGGCCGGAAGAAGGATAATAAAGCCTTTGTGGTAGATCAGGCCTGAGCGTAGGTAGTTTGGTTGGAGAGAAGACAGGAATTTGAGAAAATCAGCATGCCCTGGTAATTGATCAGATATAGATGCTGGAGGGAGTAAAGGAAACAAGGATCATTTCCATGATGGTTTCATTGAGTTGAAAATATAGAAAGAAGAGCACTTTTATGGGGGCAGATGAGGAGATTGTCTGTTGGGATATGTTCATTATATCTAAATAAAATAAAAAGTGGGAGTTGGAGAAAGAGACCTACCTAGTCCAGCAACCACAGTATAGTGAGTGCTCAATAAGTGATGGTGACTTCAATTAAGTTACAATGGAGAAGCCAGTTTTCCTCTACCTTTTTTCATCTGTGACTCACTTGAAAACGGTTAAGTGACAGAGATGCTAAGGCCAAAATGTGCCCATTAAAATAAGAACTTTAAAGAAAGGTTTGATCAAATTAATGACAGGATGTTGTAGGCAACACCTTCAAAGTAAATGTCAAGATATGGGCTTAAATGTAGTGACCTAAAGGACGAGAGATGAAAATGCTGT
>NW_005341354.1:0-937 GCF_000412655.1 Myotis brandtii | reverse complement strand
TTCAGGTATTGCATGCTTTAGAAATTCTTCAGCACACCAGTTGAAAATCGCTGGTTTAGAAGATCTCTCAAAGTATGTGTGACCATGAGTGTGCTACAGCTCATGGTATATGCCTGTGATAAATCATTGTGCTATGCTGGTGTGTGTGAATCTGTATCCTGGGTTTGATTCCTTGCTTGTACGTGTTGGGTGATCAATTGTGTGAGTGGCTGTATACGAGTGTGCTGGGTGTCGACTTGTATGGAGGTGTGGCAGTGAGTGACAGTGTGTGAGTGTGAGTGTGAGTATGTGTGCCTTTGTTTGGGGTTGACCTGGGGTGTGTGTGTTCATGAAGTTTATGGAGCTGTGTGTGTGCTTGCATGTGAGTGGGTTTGAACGTGTTTTGTGTGTATATTCTGGTTGTGAGAGGGTGTGGATGATAAGAGTGAGCACGTGTGGATTGTGGGGGGTTTGCTGTTGTGTGAACATGTCTGTGACTGACACTTTGTGATAGATTCATCACGGATTTCGGTGGCCCAGTGCAGTTTGTCCTTCACCCATCCCCTTGAGACTTGTGCTACCAGAGATACCAGTTGTATCATCTTGCTTGTGCTTGTGTGACAAGGTTCCCTGACACAGAACCTTGGAGAGAGCGGTGGCCTCTTGGGGAGATTTCTGCTGATTGTCACTGTTTCAATAGAAACACAATTATTTCCCAGGGCCAGGCGGACGGTGTTGAAAATAGCCAAGTGCAACGCTGAGGCGACGGGGACCACATCCCATTTGGGACTAATTGGTTTGATGATGGTAATTGTTGTATTGCAGACAGTGTGACTATCTCCTAATTTAATAGAATCGATAAGGTAACAACAGCTCAATGCAAATGAGATACGGAGAACTGTGGAGCCATTTGTAAGTCATGTTCTTCATGCATTTTCCCATCAGCTATAGTGGCTCC
>NW_005341353.1:0-1742 GCF_000412655.1 Myotis brandtii | reverse complement strand
CAATCCAACAACCAACATGCACCCCCTACCTCCAATTCCCTGCTTTAGTGGCCCCTTCTGCTTTCCATGGTCACCCAAGCAGTGTCATTTCAAGGACTCAAAGTAATACCTAACTTGCCTCTCAGTCAAGCCGACTGAAATTCTTCCAAGCAAGATTTATTCCTATACATTGAGTTTTCCCCTAACATTTCCCTTGTCCAATTATAAAAAAAAGTCCAATAATTTTTTTCAGTAATTACTACAAAGTAATTATTGGCTTTCAGTTCACCAAGTGAGGAAGAGACTGCAGGAGTGGAAGGCAGTTCATGGGAAGAGAAAAGTAAGTCAGAGCCTAGGCAGGGTGGGAAGGGAGGTGATGACAGGAGGGGCTAAAAGGGAGTGGGCAGTCAGAGAAACGTGGCCACTGGGTCTGGGATGTGTGTGAGAAGGGAAAGTGCAATAATAAGTGAGGTTAGCTTGCCTTCATGGCTGAGTCCCCACGGACAGAAGAAATATTCATGTTTGCAGTGCTCCTCCACCCTCCTAACCATAAAGCGATGGCTGGCATGGCCTTCAGTGAGTCAGACTAATTTTTTCCAGGGTAAGAAAGAAGTCTCAAGAAAAGAGTTTATTGATGGTCTCAGGACATCTTCAGAAAAGTATAATCTATAGTAAATTTGAGTATTAATAACATTTTGAAATCATTTTAATAAAAAAATATGATAAGACTTTGGAAGTGCATGAATATCTCTGAGACTTCTTTCAGAAGTTCTGCAAGAAAGGAGAGTCAGTTTTACCTTCTAAAAAGCTCCTATGCTATTTTCTTAATCTGTAACTTTAAATAACAAACAAAGACTCAAGTTCCTCCTGATTCAGGGTAAAGTGAGGAAGCTGTGACTGGGCAGCTCACGGTCATTTATTATTCTTCAGTATCTCCCAGTGAAAAAATATTTGGATGAATGACCGTGCACCTGCAAAAGATATTTCACACATTCCTTTTTGGACATTTTGTTATTTTTCTCTGAGCTGATATCCTTTCCATTTTATGCAGGAAAGGTCATTAAGCATTTCAAACGCATAAACATTTCACAATCAAAACTTTTTAGTTACTTCAGTTATAATACTGTTATTATGGAACTATAAATCTAAAATGCGGTTAATTTCTCTCCTTAGTACCTGTCAGCTACAATTTAGGAGAAGTACCTTTTTATGTCTACCCTAAGGGCCCAATTAGGTAGGAAGGGGAATTATTCTTTATCATATGCAATGCCCCCAAGTCTCTTAGGTCACAAATCACAGAAAGGCAATGTGGTTGCATTTTTTCTGGGGACTCGGGGGATATTCTCAAAGCACTTTTGCCAAATGCATTAAAGTCATCAATGTGCATCCTTCCTAGAAGTTTATTCTTATAATTGCATGTAGCTAATGCTTTTTGTATCAGAAATCATTTTTATAAGCAATGTAGAATCTGATCATCTGGACAACTCTATGAAGTGATTCCATTTTGTGGGTAGAAAAACCGTGGTTCAGGAACATGAAGGGACTTGCTTTAATCAACTAGTCAGGAGGTGCTGGCAGGAGGTTTGGAGACACCACAGGCTCCAAGGTTGGGCCTTTGCACTTTACCTTCTTGCCTTCTAACAGAAGCACAGTTCTAGGATGCTTAACTCAACAGTCACCAGCATGCAGAGAAGGAAAGTCACTCTGAGAAACACAGAGCTGGCTCTGTGGCATCACACTAATTTCCAGAATCATCCTTTTCT
>NW_005341352.1:0-214 GCF_000412655.1 Myotis brandtii | reverse complement strand
GGAGGGCGCTAACTGACCTCTGAGGACTTCATCACCTGTTTCCTTTGCCCTCTAGCTTCTGGTTGGGGTTTGGCCAATGGGAAGAGATCAGAAGATGGGAGGAGAGCGATTGGGCTGTTACGTCTCCTGGCTCCCTCTCTGCCTTACCGTGGTTCTAGCAGTGGCTGGTTTCTCTAAAGGCACAGCCACGCTGTTGGAAGGGCCTCTCCCATGG
>NW_005341351.1:0-1379 GCF_000412655.1 Myotis brandtii | reverse complement strand
TATATGTATATGTATATGTATATGTATATTACATGCCTGCTGTGAGTGTATTTACTCTTTGGGGCCTTTAATAATTTTTATTAAAGGAATCATGAGACCTAAAGTTTTGAGAACTAGTGTATTAAATAAAACTGTCAGTTTTTGATGGTACACTTATCTTCTCCCACGCTGTCATCTTTCTATTAATTTTACCTATGATGTACTTGGTTAAAAATAAATCTTTAAATTTTTATGAGCCAATTCCCTTTACACTTTGTGCTTTTCTGATCGTCTTAGAATAAAAACTTCTTCAACTCTGAGGTCACAAAAATATGCTTCTACATTTTTTTTTCTATTAAATGAATAGTGTTACTTTTCACATTTGGCTTTTAGTACCTTCCAATCCAAATTAATTTCTCTCAATATAGACAATCAGTTTTCCTAACACCATTTACTAAATAATCTACCCTCTTCTCACTGAAGTATAATGCTGCCTCAAGTATGGATATATATTAATATATAGCCTTTTTCTGGATCTCCCTTTCACTTCACATGGATATTTATCTGTTTATGCTAGTACCACATTTTACATCTAAATAGTCTCATGGTTTTAATATATGGCAAAATTCCTTCCATTGTACCTTTCCATTATTCCTTTAGCTATTTATTAGTGAAGGTTTATTTTTCAATGTATAATTTAAAATAAAAACAATATATTTCAGAATAAATTTATCATGACCGAATAGTGTATCCTTCTTGATGTTGATGAAAACTGCACAGAATTTACAAATAAAATTGAGGGAACCAACTTATTATGCTATCTTATTCATTATGCTGTCTTCTATTTTGTCTTTTAGTTAAAAATGTTCTCATAAGACCATAAGAATTATTTATTAGGTTAATTTCTAGATACTTTATCATTACTTTTGCTATTATAGATAACATCATTATCAATGCATTGTTTGCCCTGTACAGTAGTATGAAAAGAAGTATGAAATACACACTGTTTTGTTGCTAAAATCTTAGTGCTCTTTCCACATTATTTCCAGATAATTGTGGAATCAATTATTTGATTCCACACCAAAACTTGACAAGCAGCAATTCTTAAAATCTTATGCCAACATATCTCTCACTCTTTCATTCACTCTCTTTCTCTCATCTCCTCCCTCTCCTTTCCCTTCTTCCTTTCTCATTCTTGTTCTTTTAACAATTGTATAGTATTTTATTTTCTGGACTTTTCCTTAATGAAATGACTTAGACCCCTATTGATAGACATTTTAACCTATTTGAAATCATGTCCTATTATATATAACACTGTGGGAAACAACTTTGTATCCACATCAATTTGCTTATGTGTGGTTACACTTGTAGACTACATTTCTAAAATGAAATGCTGAGCT
>NW_005341350.1:0-283 GCF_000412655.1 Myotis brandtii | reverse complement strand
TGGGTGGCTTTGTTCTTTACTTTTTATGTTTTTCCATTTCCTATTATATGCACATGTTAACTTGTAAAAAAAAAGTCACTGTAAAAGCCAAAAATAACCCCCAAAAAAACCACCCCACAATGAAATACTATGTATGCACACTGTCTAAAATTAGAGAGACTGTTGTCAATATGAAGTATTGGGAAGGAGAAGACTCCCACACGTTGCTGGAGGGAGTGAAAATGGCAAGACCACTTTTGAAGGTCGTTTGGCAGTCTCAGTGTCTTACAAAGTTAAACCCATA
>NW_005341349.1:0-220 GCF_000412655.1 Myotis brandtii | reverse complement strand
AGCCTGGCCTGTGCCCTCTCGCAGTCTGGAAGCCCTCAGAAGATGTCCAGGACCCCTCGCTCCTTACCACCCGCCTGCTCACTGCTCCTTACCGCTCAGCTTGCTGCTCCTTAGTGCTCCTGCGGAGGTGGGAGATGGTCCCGCCACCGCTGCTATACTTGCCAGCCGTGAGCCCGGCTTCTCGATGAGCAGCACTCTCCCTGTGGGAGCGCACTGACCA
>NW_005341348.1:0-403 GCF_000412655.1 Myotis brandtii | reverse complement strand
TTTTTTTTTTGCACATACAAGCATAAAACAATATAAATACAAGTCAGAAAAGGCATTTATTCACTTAAATGTTTATTGAGCACCTACTCTGTGGTTAGCATGTGTCTGTGAACAAAACAGGATTCTCATGGGGAGGGATAGACAGTGAGTGGTGCACAGAACGATGAGGTAAGTTACACAGTGTATTAAAAAGGGATCCACGCTATGGAAAAATACAGATAAAAAATACAGGACAAAGAGGACCGGTTGTGCGAAATGTGGGCGTGAGCTGCAGTTTTGTGTGGGAGGGTTGAGAACACGGCCTTGAGCGAAGGTTAGAGGCAAACAGGTCAGTCACATACCTGGGCCGAGAGCGAGGCTTCCCCAGCCTCAGGAGGGGACCTCGAGGAGGCCTGCTGGCTCC
>NW_005341347.1:0-733 GCF_000412655.1 Myotis brandtii | reverse complement strand
CGGGAATGAATACTCAGAGTACATATAGCTCTTCCCCAGTGCACTACATTGGAAAATCTAATTCAGTTTCTCGAGTCCAATGTAAATTAATTCCTAAAGGTGACCTTGTAGTTGACACATAGACATTGAAGGTGACCTGGCTGTGACAAGCCACCCCAGCTATTCTTACTGGCTTGCCGGTGTCCCCTTCTTGCTCCTCGGCAATTCTGTGTCTGTTCTTCTTGAAGCAGAATGCTCAGGCAAGAAAGACACTTTTTAAAAAAAATGTTAAAGAACTATCTATGCCGATTTCTGTTTGGTAGCAAATTTCTAGTTTAAGTGTACCTCTTAGAATTGAAAAAAATGGCACTTGAACCTTAAAAGGAATAAGAAATCATTTTATGTAGAGCTTTCAGTTGAAAAGAATCCTTTTCTAGACTAACCCCCCAAATCTGTCCCCGCCAGGCCCGCTGAGGGATGGCGCAGGGCCCTGGGTCTCTGACACAAGAATAACCACCTGCCTGACTCATCAGTCCCTCACAGAGCGGCTGGGCCAGGGACACCAGACAGGATGGCTCACAGGATGGCTACACGGCCACCCCCGCCCCCAGGCCAAGGCTGAGGGCAGGAACTTGAGCTTGTCCTGGGGAGGTGGGATCCCTCGTGCAGGTGCACGCCAGCTGGAGGCTGCCGTAAGCCAGTTGGCGCCTCTGAGTCCAGATTCACACGTGCTGTGATTCGGAGCCTGCCTGCG
>NW_005341346.1:0-623 GCF_000412655.1 Myotis brandtii | reverse complement strand
CCATGTTTGTCTATTATTAGATAGGATTTTAGAGAGAAAAGCTAGAGAAACATCTGCAGATTTAGTTAAATTAAGCTAATTGGATGGGCTGGATAAGTCTTGCCATATAGAACAGGCAATAAAGTCCATTTCTGGAGAAAGGATCATTAGGTATAGGTGTTCAGGTATAGTAGATACTAAAATATCTTGAAAAGAATGAATAAAAGTTAAATTATTGAAAATACTGGTTGATTCTAGATTGATTACTATGTGAATCCTGGGAAGCAGGAGTGCTTCATAGTAACAACAAAGAGATGATTGACAAGAAATACATACAAACATTGAAGCTTTAGTTCAGTCCAAATGAAATGGTAATCAATAAAACTATAGGTAATAGAATTCATAAATACTATGAGAAAGATAAGATGAATTAATATATTTTTGAAAATATTGCAATAAAGGTCAAGATATGAAATACTAACACATGGAGCATTATCATCATATTGTTTACAAATAAAAGGTTATATTTCTGTTCAACCGATGAAAGACTATATTTTCTTTTTATTTAATTACATTTATTTTACTCAAGCACCAAAAATAAAAGGAGCCAGTGTATTTTGTAAATGTGAAAAGGTTATTGGGAA
>NW_005341345.1:0-213 GCF_000412655.1 Myotis brandtii | reverse complement strand
AAACCAGTGATCTCTTGGTACATAGGACTACACTCAATGGAGCCACACTGGCCAGGGCATGAGGGACTTCCTTGAGGTGGGATGGAAGCAAGTAAGAGTGGTCTCACTGGTAAATTTGGAGTCAGAGTGGGGAGTGGAATGTTGAAGGAGTTCCTATTTAATACCTTGTTTTCTTGGTGAAGAAGGTACTCACTGGCTCAAGATAGATGGAAG
>NW_005341344.1:0-449 GCF_000412655.1 Myotis brandtii | reverse complement strand
AGATGGTGAAATAAAGAGCTTCCCAGACAAAAAGAAAAAATGAAATACAAACAAATAAAAAAAATAAAAGAGTTTATCACCATCAAACCAGCACTGCACAAAATGCTAAAGGGACTGTTGTAATGAGAAGAAATATATATATAGAGAGAGAAACACAGGCATAGAGAATTAAAATGGCAATAAATAAGAACCTATAAATAAGAACCTTAAATGTAAATGAATTACTGGTAAATGCTTCAAAAGACATAGGGTAGCTGAATGGATTCAAAAACATGACCCAATTATATGCTGTCTACAAGAGATCTACCTCAGAACAAAAGACTCACACAGGATGAGAATGAAGAGATTGAAAAAATTTTCCATGAAAATGGAAACCAAAAGTAAAAGCTGGGATAACAATACTCATATCTTCCAAAATAGACTTCAAAATGAAGGCCATCACAAGAGAC
>NW_005341342.1:0-208 GCF_000412655.1 Myotis brandtii | reverse complement strand
GGGCCAAGCCCCTTGCATGAATTTCATGCATCAGGCCACCAGTTTTTACATAAAATGATGCTGAGGACAATGATGTTGGTGATGGTAACAAGAGGGTAAATCTTGTATGATACTAAACATAGGGCCCATTATTGGAAGCCATTTTCCATATCTGAGATATTAACACCTCGGGGAGCATATACACAGCACATCTTGAAGGGAGAACCAT
>NW_005341341.1:0-886 GCF_000412655.1 Myotis brandtii | reverse complement strand
TATAGGTGATATTATTCCTCTATTACATATGAGGACATGAAGGTTTAGAGAGTGAAAGGAATCTGCCCAAACTGGTAAGTAGGTAGTGTTTAGATCTGACTGCAGACATTGTGGTCTTAACTACCATAATCCAGCCACCATAAGCAAAGCTGTATCAGTAAATCGGCTGTACCTTCTCTCCCACAGATCATGCTGAGTGAGGAGCACTCTTAACCCACTCTCCTGTACAAAAGTCATAACAAGCAATTCCTAATATTGGGCTAGAGCTTGCATTTCTTCTGTCCATAAGCAAACCCCCCATCATTAATTCACAACAATGACTCAAGAGAAAAAGAGCAAACTTAGAAGAGGAACATTTCAGGGAGTTGCTTGTAGAAGTTTTTCTAATGCTTTCCTGGAAGCAGCCTGAGTCACTTTTGGGAAAAGAGTGAAGCACTTAGTTTCTGCTCATAACAAAGATAAATTGGTATTTCCCCTCCAAGATGAATAAGAGGTTCTGAGCATTACTTGATGGGGAAAGGAGAGAATGAGTTGGCCACTAGAGAATAAAGAAGGAAACGATTCTTCCCCTCCCTCCCACCCTTTATCCTTGCCTCCTCTACCTGTACATGAAACAATTAAGCTGTGTGTACTCATTCAGACAATAGTATTTAACTTGAAAAAGATGAGATCTGCATAATCTATGACAAGAGTTAGGAAAACATCCCTCACCAGGGCATGTCTGTTTACCTCTGTCACAGTCACAGGGAACAAGACTGTAGATTTTGGCAACTGTGTCTGAAACATGTTTCAAAATAATCCAAAACTGAGATGTAAGGAAGAGTAGACTCTTCATCTAAAACAAGAGAAGACTTGCCCAGGCGGTGTGGCTCAGTGGTTGAGTGTC
>NW_005341340.1:0-1194 GCF_000412655.1 Myotis brandtii | reverse complement strand
TCCACATTTTTATGATTTCCTTTGCTCACTAAATCTTTCATCTCTGATCTTATGTTATCACTTTCCTTCTTAAGTGTATCGTTTAGAAGTTACTAGAGTGAGGGTTTCTTAGATAACTCCTAGGTTTTGTTATCTTTTTGTTGAGAGTGTCTTTATTTTACCCTGATTTTGAATGTTAATGCTAATGCTACAGGGCTCACAATTCTAGTTGGCTAGTTTTCTCTAAGCACTTTGAAGATATTATTCCACCACCTTCTGACTCATTTATGTTCAGTCTAAATGTCATGTTTTTGCACATGACCTGTCTTATCTATCTTCTTGTTTTTGAAATTCTTTTCTTTAGTGTTCTGCATTTTCATTGTGGGTGGGTTTCTGTCCTTTTTCACAAGAGTAGTCTTTATTACATGCTTAAGTGAACAATCACTATTACATTACCTAGTCAGTGCAGTATTAAATCATGTGCTTTCTCACCTCCCCTTTTTACATAGCATAAATGCAATCAATATTGGAGAGTAACATGCTTATTTTAAAAGCATTCTTTGAAAAGGTTCAGGACTGCACTATTAAATTTCATGTTTATCTTTGTGGTACCTAATTTGAACAACATGTATAAGACATTATTTTTGAAAGGAATACTTTTGGGGGAAAAATATCTGACCAGAATCTCTGACCAAATCTGAACTACCACCCTGTTCTCTAACAAATGCCTAACAAAAGAGAGGGAATGATGTACTCGAAACAGATTTTATGATAGTTTATATTTGCACATAAATTCTGCCACGTTATTCAGTACCACCAAAGTGAAATTCTTTAATCTTTTGTTGAAAATGAAAAGATCTGTCACCTGTTCCCAGCGAAAAACTGATTGTTCTACAAAATCAGGTGATTTAGTCAGCTAGGAACTGAAGTGTGAAACATGGTCTTTCCAGGTAGAGAATTCATCAAATAAAGACCATTCTAGGAATATAGTAATACTGAAGAAAATGGGAAGGCCAAGCAGAATGACCACCATGAAAAACTGATAAAAGCTCCAGGGAACGTTGCTAATGAATGTGCCAGTGTCTTGAAGCCAAGAAAGTTTACCTACATCTACTAGTTTTCTGTTTTCCCACTGACTGATATCACAGTTCTTCACTAAAAGGGCTTGTGGGAAAATCAGAGGGAGGTAAAGGAGTTTTCTCCATTACTTTTATT
>NW_005341339.1:0-294 GCF_000412655.1 Myotis brandtii | reverse complement strand
CATCCATCCATCCATCTATCTATCCATCCATCCATCCTTCCCATATGCTTTCTATCCCTTCTTCAACTCCTTTGTCATCTAACCTTTCCACCCTTCCATCCAGTCCTCTCTCCATATTTTTTTCATTCACCCTTCCAACCCTCCGTCCAGTATCCCTTCATCCTCTCCTTCTCTGTTTTAGTCTCTTTTCATCACTTTTTTTCACCACTTTTTTCATCCAGGCCGCCTTCTTTCCTTCTTCCAATCATCAAGAGTAGCATTGGAACATGATGGTTAAATGTGACACTCAGGTCA
>NW_005341338.1:0-491 GCF_000412655.1 Myotis brandtii | reverse complement strand
GCAACTACAATATGACCCTCTTCTTATTTTTCTTGAGAAGCAGAAAAACATTAGAAGGAGGCTAGTGTTAGCCTGGATCATTTCACTTCATCAGGAAGGAACAATATAGCTGGAAGGCTGTTAGTGAAAGGTAGGAAAACAACAATAGGTTGGCAGAAGGGCTTTCAGATTGACAGAGGGACTACATGCCTACTGCCACCACCATGGTCCAGGCCACCATCAGCTCACCCTCTGAAGACAGAGCACCTCTGCCCTTGAGGAAATAGGAACCAGACTGTATTCTTATATTTGCTGGTAATGATTGAGGACATGGCTTAAATGGGCAAAGCAGAGTTTCTTGTGAAAGAAAAGGAGATAATATAGGTGTTTGGGAAGAGCATAGTAATAAGGCATGTACAGTAGCCTCCAATAGCCTCCAATCTGTTGTTGTTGTTTTTTCAAAAATTAACTCATGTCCTTCCAATTCATTCTTCACACTGAAGCTTGAGTGA
>NW_005341337.1:0-321 GCF_000412655.1 Myotis brandtii | reverse complement strand
GTTACTGCAAAGAGCATGAAACTAGGGAGAAGACAAACTAGGAGACGAGATTTGATGGGGTCTTCTTCCTTCTCCCAGAGGAGCTCCAAGGAAAAGGAGCTACCACAGGGACCACACACCTCTCCCTCTGCTGCGCCCTCCCTACCTCCGATCCACTCCACACACTGATGTATAGCCTGAGCGGCAGAAGTCATAAAAATGAAAAGAGAAAATATCTTAGGATATCTCAGGAAAAATCAAAAGTTTAAAAAATTTGAAGCTTTTATCAGACTGTCAGTTTCTGGAGGATAATAATGCATCTGGTTTTGTGATTTTTAAGAC
>NW_005341336.1:0-208 GCF_000412655.1 Myotis brandtii | reverse complement strand
GCCTCTCCTCCGATGTCTCCCAGGTGGCTCACTCCCAACTGCCCCACACCAGCCTTGGGCTCTGCCCTCGTCTCCTCCGGCCTCCCCTCTAGGGCCTCTGTCCCGGTGAAGGCATCACTGTCCCGGAGCTGAGTCACCCGCTCCTCCCTCTCCCTCGCCCACCACTTCATCAAATCCATCTCCAAGTTCCACCCATTCCACCTTCTAA
>NW_005341335.1:0-1066 GCF_000412655.1 Myotis brandtii | reverse complement strand
GAGAATAGCCATAAGATTCCATTTGAGAATAAGAAACAGTATCTATGAGTAGAAATGCCCTATCACTCAGAATTATATACAGTACACAGTACAGTAAGCCTTTTCTGCTTTATTAAGAGTTCACTGGAATTTTATATGAGGGATATTGAGATGAATGTACAAATGGAAGCAAAATTGTTTCCCTTGCTGGGCAGGGTTGGAAGGGGGCATGGGAAGTCACTCAAACCACTTCTGGACAGGACAGAATTTCCAGATCAATATACAAGAATTATTAGGCATTGCTATCACTTTCTTACAATCTACAGAATTGTGAAGTTCTTCCCATAAAACCAGCATCTGATAATTCAGAATGCTGTTTTTCTAACATCTAGAAAATGCCTACTTTTCCATGGAGACACAGCATTTTTCTCTGTGACTGCCTGGTCACATTGTGGTTGACTTTGACCACCTCTACCAGATTATATGTCCATAAATACTGCTTTCATCATTTGACTCACCCCCACCCAATTTTCCTTGGCTTTCTGTCACTGATTCTATCTAGAATGAATCCTTACCATTCATTGAGTTCTTTGTAATCTTTTCCACACCTGTTATTGCTTGCCACTTTTCTCTAAAACCCAAACCCTGCCTTAGTCAGGTTACCTCCTGTCCACATGTGTAATTTCTCAGCCAAGCCTTATGTGGAATCTCCCCTTTTTAACCTATTCAACCCCTGTTCATGGCTAGTTTTCAACCTTGTTAAATTTAGTCTCTTTTGACCTCCTGTTGGGTATATGGATGGTACCAAACAACCATTACTTAATCACCTGCTACCTTTGTATTGTTTAGAATCACTCCATGTTTGCCAATTCCAACTTGATTGCAAACTCTTTTCTTTTGTTGATTATACCCTACCTAGCATCATCGTGAGCATATAAATGCTTAACAAAAGACAGGGTATTTCAGTTACCTATGGCCACAATGTGAGCATATAAAACCATACATAATATACTTCTTTTTAAAAATGTTATTGAATTTTTTTTAAATCTATTTTTAATTGTTGACAGAATTACAGATGTCTCCCATT
>NW_005341334.1:0-386 GCF_000412655.1 Myotis brandtii | reverse complement strand
GGCAGTGCCAATAAAACAGATAAAAACTAATCTATTTTTAAACTAATTAAAAGTCATCAAGAAGATGATAAACGACATGAGAAAACACAAATAAACAGAACTGGAAAACTCAGAAATAACGTGCCTAGAATTCAAAGAAAAAATAGAAAAACAAGAAACATCTTTTAAAATAAATAACTAAAAGCAACACAAGTTCTGATTACTGGAAAAGCTTTGTGGTTACACCACTGCTGTGGTGGCCCCCAATAAACACCTCCCTGCCTTTGTTCCCTCCCACACCGACTCTGGGCTAGGCACTGTGACCAGTCAATAAAACATGAGCGAATGACACGCAAGCAGAGGCCTAATAAGTACTTGTACAGTGAGACTTGCACTCTTGGAATGCT
>NW_005341333.1:0-292 GCF_000412655.1 Myotis brandtii | reverse complement strand
GGACTAAAATAGGATCAAAAAGAAAAAGATGTCTTAACTTCAAAGTCTACTGAAGAAGAAAATAGAAAGTCAAATGTCTATAATTGGTTATATGTAAAATTGATAGAAAAGAAAAAAAACAATACTAATCAGTACTATCAATACCCATCTTAACCCTCCATTCCTTCACACAGAAAATGAATTCTTCACCATTTGTTTTTCTTATCTCGGTCACCGTGACAAAATACGTAGGAGGCACTTAGCACTTCTTTCCATCGAACTAATAGCCAAACCTGTCCGTTTTGCTTTTGCC
>NW_005341332.1:0-211 GCF_000412655.1 Myotis brandtii | reverse complement strand
AACAATCACAAAAATTCAAACACTTGGAGGTTAAATACTACTAGCATGTTATTAAACAATAATTGGGTTACCAAAGAGATCAAAGAAGAAATAAAAAACATCCTGTAAACAAGTGACAAAGAGAACAGAACACTCCAAAATCTATTGGAGACAGTGAAAGGAGTCCTGAGAGGAAAGTTCATAGCATTACATGCCTACCTCAAAAAACAAG
>NW_005341331.1:0-831 GCF_000412655.1 Myotis brandtii | reverse complement strand
GAGGAGGAGGAGGAGGAGGAGGAAAAACGCAAATCCTCAGGCCTCACTCTCAATTACCTGAATCTGAACCCTGGCCTGGGCCCAGTCACCAGTGTATTAACAGCCCTGCAGGGGGCTCTGACATTACTGAGAACCACTGCTGTGCAGGAAGCGCAGTTCACCTGGTAACAGCTTGCAACTTGACGGGGACAGGGGCCTGACCTTGGGTTACCAGCCCCTTACCTCCTGTGGCTCCCGGGCTGGATTCTCCCGTGCTGTGGTGTCGCCTTGTGGGGAATGTGCCACCTGAGTAACACTTGGCTGCTCTGCCGGTTCTGCTCTTCGAAAGCTGGGAATCCTATTCAGAGTATCCTTCAGCTGTTTATATTCTGCAACTTGAGTCTGCATAGCGATTGCACAATTGGAAGAGAGCAAAAAGATATCACTCGCGGACGGGCATTAGGGTTCACTGGAAGACTCGACAAAAATATTATACCTAAATACAAGTTGGAAAAAATATGAAGGTTTTTTCCATGCATTAGCTATTCTTATTTGTACATGCTTAACCTTTTTAAAGCACATGCAAATTAGAATTAGAGTTACAGGGAACAGAGAAAAAAATATCAAAGATAGATGTTAGTTTCCCATGCAACATTAAACAAAGTCAGAATTTTTATAAATAATTTCCTAGTATAAATATCATTATTAAAAGACACATAAGCAATCAGTTTTATAGCATCTAAAAATCTATTAAAAATTCACATAATTATAAACAGGCGCAGATATATTTTCCAAGTAACATTTTTTCAGTGGAAAGGAATAAGTTTAAGATAAGTAACTGAATATACTAGT
>NW_005341330.1:0-1136 GCF_000412655.1 Myotis brandtii | reverse complement strand
AGTTATAGAAATTTTATTTATAAATTTTATTTAATTTATTTATAAAAATTATATATTAATATGTATATGAATATTTTCTATATATAAATATTATATATATAAAATCATACCCAAATTAGTCAATATAGAAATAGAAATAGATGAAAAGGAGATACAATAGTCGATCCTATTGCAACAGGTCACAAAGAAATTCAAAACCAAGCACACTGGACTTTGGAAGCTACTCCCTTGATTGATAGGGAGGGAGAATGAGATAATCATAGGAGGGATTTCAAATCATGAACTTGGGTAGAGCAGTGAAGGGCACTGCTTGTGAGTGAGAACTTTGCAGTGATCTGAATGCTTCCCTGAAAGTTAGCATCCAGTTGCCCTGCTTGATGTTAGACGAGAACAAGCCTGCATCATTGGGAGAACAGAGGTCGTTGGCTTTGTGTGCACACAGGTTTTCTCCTTTTGACAATGGATAAGTAAAGTTGCCTCAAACTTCAATCTGAAGTAGGATTCAAGATGCCTTACCTCTGCAGACCTAGGAATGCTGAATGGAGAGATGGGAGTAACCATATTCTTATAGTTATTATGAAATAGCTTCTAGTTATTTTATATAGTAATCAGGAAGATAATGTATATAATTTTAGTGATGTTATATGATTTTTTACCAGTTATATTCTCTCTAAAATGTTCTAAATTTGCTCAAGACCTTGTTACCCAATACAAATTTACAAATATCATGTTAATCCATAACTATCAGAGAATGCCTGATTCTGGTTATTGAAAACTCTATTCTCTGTCAATATGCATGATATTGAATGCTGCATTGCCCTACATCAAGGAAAAAGCTTCATCATTTATTCCAGAAACAACAGTTTAGTGGTTGGAGGACTGAAGTCTATACAGCAGTGTTATTATATGTCAGAATTTTACAGGACCTTGAGGCTCCAAAAGAATGGCTAATAAAATTGTTCCTATTCTAGTACAATATAAAGACCTGAAGTCATCCTTTTGGAATAGAGGTGTTACATAAATACTAGAGCATGTTAGTAACTTTCCAATACACATGCCTGCCACATGCTTGCGAATACAGATGTTTTTGAAGCTAAATAACTGATTCAGACTAAACTAATGTAATTTCTTTATTA
>NW_005341329.1:0-867 GCF_000412655.1 Myotis brandtii | reverse complement strand
TCTATCTATCTATTATCTATCCATCCACATCCTGTTGGTTCTGTTTCTCTGGAGAACTAGACTAATATCCTGGGGTTGAAGGGAAGGATAGAGAAGGCTAGAAGAAGAGGCACTGCTCACATTGAAAAACCTATGAAAGTGCCACATGAGAAACACTGTCAGCTTTAAAGCCCTAGAAGGTCCAGAGAGTGAGAGGTCATCTTCAGTTAGAGCCCATCAGGTAATTACTTACCTCCCTACACACATACTTATTCTTTCACCTGCAAAGGAGCATCCAAATAAGATGGGAGGGATTGGTAGATACAAGGAGAAGCTGATTCACCTGTTTCCCAAGTTGCCACTGCCCCTTTGGCTTGGGGAAGAGTAGAAACTGCCAGGCAGGAAGAACGAAGGCCTTGCACAAGTTCAGGTCCCTGAAAAGCAGAGGTTTATAAGGGGAAATATCTATGAAGAATTAAGAGGAAGGAAGCAAGTTAGGCAGAAGGAGAAGCTTTGGGCATGATGTAGGAGGGGAAAGGAAGGAGAATTGGGTAGGAAGAATCTAAGACCTCAGGGCACTGTTGAGCAAGTCTGGGTGAGCTAGCTAGTGCCTTAGCTAGTCCCTTAAGCATTTCCAGCTAGTTTCCTAGTTAGTCCGCAGCTAGTCTCCTAGCAAAGATTGCCCATCAAAAGAGTCACCTGGCAAGCAGGAATGGTCCAATTGTAGCACCCTGCTCCACTTGGCCTTTAGCTGGGAGGAGCCCTGGGAAGCGTGGCCTTGGTGCGATGTGAAGGTGGGCACCCAGGATGACAGCTAGCCCGTCAGTCAACTCGTCTGCTCCCCACAGCAAGTTCTCCTGAAGGAGATTTGAGCGGTCACCCCCATGG
>NW_005341328.1:0-1525 GCF_000412655.1 Myotis brandtii | reverse complement strand
TTTTTTTTCCTGTGAAGTATTTTGGTATTAGTTACAGTGGTAAGAATCTGGATATTGTTTCTAAACTAAATGGAGATTTAATCCACAGGTTTATTTCCATTGAGTCCTCCCTGAACTTGGTAAGATATTACAGTGTTCTCCATGCCCATGCTATCCTATTACTGATTCTTTCACCCAATACTTTGCAAGCATTTGGCTGCCATGAGCTGTGCCAGGTTCTAGTTTACAACAGCAGCCACAGAGACAAGGCCCTTCCCCGGGGACCCTATGTCTCAGGCAGGTGCTCAAATACTGTAGGAAGGAATTTCAATAAGCAAAATGCATAATTTTTCCATAATAATTTCTCTTTTAAGTCCCCATTATATTAGCTAATAGAAACTTAATCACTTTAGCAGCAACCCCTACTACCTTCCTTGCTTTTCCTGGAGCCGTGTCTGTGTTCTCAGGAGGGGATTGCTGGGTGGCTCTGGCCGGGGCCATGCCCATGCACAGCTGGTGGCCTGAGATGTCAAGTATTCCTACATTCATACTCATCACTCTGAGGACCTTGTTTCAGCCACAACGAGCCCTCGGGCTCTCTGACCCTTTGCTATCCCCCTCAGGCACACAGGACCACCTTGTTGCTCCCATGATCCTGGGAGCACAAGGCCACTTAAAGGAGCCATCTGAACCTCTTCATTTATTCTATGTCTATCTCTGACACTCAGAAATCACTCAAGTCCTCTCACTGTGCGAGGGCATCCAGGTCCCTCTGCCTAGGCACATCCGACAGCCATTTCTACTCCAACACCCGCATGCAGAGAAACAAGGGCCCTGTCACCTCTCCTTGATCTGCCAGGCAAGGTCTCCCTTGCCTCAGACCCATGTGAGAGAATGTGGGACCTCCATTTGCAGGCACATGTCAGCATAACCCTCTTTGGCTTTGCCCTGCAACCCCCTCCCTCTCCAATTCAAGAAATCATTTCTGGACTGGAGTCGGGAACCACCCAACTTGCTCCAACTCTGTCTTCTGAGTTAACTTGAGCCTCGGTTCTTGAAATTCAAAACACTATTCTCTGCTGTAACATCCCTTCCCAGACACAAACTCCTTACTGACAAACCATGAAGGGGATCACAGGCTTGAACAAAGTATAAGGAAGGGGGACTCATCAGTTAAATCAAAATATTTACATAGACAACGCAGTCTAGCAGGATCTGTATTGAGAGACTGCTAGTTACAAGCAGGGTCACTTAACTTGATTTGTGGGAAGACAATGTTATGACAGAGCAAATAATGTCATAGCTGAGACCTGGGAGATTAATAGATATTAGCTTGGCACAGGGAAAGACTACTCTAGGCATAGGGCACAGCAAGGCATAGATGCCAATAGTATATAGAACATTCTAGAAACTGAAAGAAGTTTAGTAAAACTAGAACACAGTGTGAGAAGAAAGCTGAGGGGATGGGGAACATGGGGAGAATTCCTGCAGCAGGAGGAGGAAAGCTATAGAGATGAACTTGGTTCAGGAGACATCATTGGTTGTT
>NW_005341327.1:0-496 GCF_000412655.1 Myotis brandtii | reverse complement strand
TTTTTTTGGTTTATTTTTATTGTTGACAGTATTACAGATGTCCGTTATTTCCCTCCACTTCCCCCTCCACCCAGCTCACACCATAGGCCTCTAATTCTTGATATAATAGCTTAGGACATTGAATATTTAAGGCTTTTCCTTTTTCCAATATATTTATTCACGGTTTTCAGTTTTCTTATTTCATAGGTCTGCTGTCTATCTACATAAAAGCCTAAGTGACTGTTATGACCAAACAACGGGAATGACTGGATGACCACCCAGTAGCTATGATGCGCACTGACCCAGACCTTGCTGCTGGGGCCCTGATGGCCTTGAATCTTGTTCATCCACACCCCGGACCCAGAGAGGAGGGAGGAGGGAGCCCGATTCCTGGTGGAATTGGCCATAGGTTAGCTTGCTGCTGGGACCAACTTCTCATGGTCCCTCCCCACAGCAGGCTGCCTGCCCCTCATGGCCTCGAATGCTGCCTAGGTTGAGGGACCCTACCCATGCAAGA
>NW_005341326.1:0-774 GCF_000412655.1 Myotis brandtii | reverse complement strand
TTTTGGATTTGTTCTTACCTTTTATTGACAGTAGTTCCAACCCCCCAATCAATGGGGACAATGAGAGAACAGACCAGTGCCTGATATTATAGTGACTACATATGGAGTCCCTTCCAGTGCAAAAGCTTATTAACATTTAAAAAGAACTAGATCCATTTATACTTTGACTAAAGAGTAAACACCTGCTGAGCAGAACTCACTGCCATTCCCAATCATTCCCCTCTTTTGCATTTACTGGAGTTCTTAAACATTAGCAGTACACTAAAATTCTCATATAAGTGCACCAAATGAAATCCCATCTTTAATTCCAGGCCTCACAACCCATTTCCCTTGTGTTCATATAACACTCAGGGCTAATTTTTGGTAAATTATCAAAAGGAAAAGTGACAGTCCTCTTAGCAGTCAGATAGTTGCTAATTAGTACCCAAGTAAAGTGCATCAAAATTTGAGCATCCCCAATTGAACACTTTGAAAGATAAGCATCCTACTAATTTAACTCTGCTGCAGCTTGAACCCTGACTGAGTTCCTTCACAGCAAGATGAGCCATGTTCCAGCCCCTTCCAACCTTGAGTTTTAGCCCAGCGCTAAAAGCCTATCTAAGCATCTATTTTTTTGTCTTTGATTGCTTTTTACATGGGGTACAAACTTATGAGATGGTTGGCAGTGGATCATTACACTTTTTACACAAGAATTAGAAAAGGACCGTGTTCCTCTTTGATATCAAGTGTGTATTTTTTTTTCAAACATATTGGGGAGGTAGAGGAAGATATGAA
>NW_005341325.1:0-583 GCF_000412655.1 Myotis brandtii | reverse complement strand
TGTGGCCCTCGACTCAAAAAGTTTGCCCACCCCTGGTGTAAGCCATTCATCACTATTTTGTCATCACTGGCCATCTAGTTACCTTATGATAGGAGTCCCCTTATGAATATGTTATTGATTCTATATAGAAAAAACAGTGGTTGATTTAGATCCTGTATTCTCTTTCTAAAAATAAAATCTTAGTACTAATATATGTTCCACATCAAGTCATGGATAGTGACAACAATGGCTCAAAAATAAAGGAATCCACATTGCTTTGAAGATACTGTGATGAAGAATTCATGAATTTACTCTACAAAATCTCCTTGAGTATCTACAATGTATCAGAAATTGTGTTAGAGGCCAGTAATACAGTCAGAGTGAATTGCCCTAGAAACTAATGAAATCTAAACTTCAGGGCTCCTAGCATGGGCCACTTCCAACCTGGAAATAAGTTGGGCCATATTTGCACATTAGTATATATTTCTGTAAAATTTGGAAATATCATATATACTTGTACTCTTTAAGAGAGCTTCCAAGATTTTATAAGTGTCAGGCTCCATAAATACTGGAATTTACCCTTGATGTCCGAGGAAAAGTTGCA
>NW_005341324.1:0-475 GCF_000412655.1 Myotis brandtii | reverse complement strand
GCTGACTGCAGGACTGACTTCTGGTTGGTCAAGCCTCTGGTTGTGACAGACCCAAGGTTTTTATATATTAGGATGTGTCTTAAAATCAGTCTCTTTTTGTCATCCTACCTGTGGTGCACTTAACTAAGGCGCGCATTATTGCTTTTGGAACCTTTGCAAAAGACCTTATCTGGTTTCTGCTTTGGCATCTGTTCTTCTATTGCTAAGTTTAATATCATTCCACAGAGCCTATAGGATAACATTCACACTCCTTGGAATAACCAGAATCCCTCTGTATCCTCATCTCTGGCTACTGTCATTTCATGAAAAGTACTTTATGCTCTTCTCAGACTAAAATCCTCTTCATTCTCTAGTGGCATGGTGTGCTTTTACCATTTGCTGCCTTAGCACAGTACAATTTATTCCCCATCCTACCTTTCATCCTTTTATGTAGTTAATTAATATTTCTTCATTGAAAATCTGCCATCCCTCTGAA
>NW_005341323.1:0-563 GCF_000412655.1 Myotis brandtii | reverse complement strand
ACTTAGCATATTAGGCCTTTATTATATAGGATATGCTATAACTTTAAGAGTTTAGCACTAGAAGTTATTTTCCATTAATGTGCATCTAAGTCTCTACTAGACTGTCCTGAAAATACTAAGAACATCCAAAATGAAATCTTTCATTGAGCTTATGCTCTCTTCCACATGCAACTTTCAGAATATTCAGTCATTAATAAAATGCACTGACAATGTACTGTTATAAAGGAAGGAACTCAAAAACCAGTAAAATATAGTCTCTACTCTCAAGATTCTCCCAAAAAAGCGGGGGCGGCACAAGTAAGAGGAGGTTAAAAAAACCACGGGAGGAAAGTACAAAGTGCCATGGTGGAACACAAGAGGGACGATCAGATATTGGAAATAGCCAGGGAAGTCATCTACGGAAAAACGTTCTGGATCTTTTTCAGAGGGATGGCAGATTTTCAATGAAGAAATATTACTTAACTACATAAAAGGATGAAAGGTAGGGTGGGGAATAAATTGCACTGTGCTAAGGCAGCAAATGGTGAAAGCACACCATGCCACTAGAGAATGAAGAGGATTTT
>NW_005341322.1:0-1241 GCF_000412655.1 Myotis brandtii | reverse complement strand
CTGTAAAAAAATCAATAAAACATATTTTTTAAAAAGCAATCAGTCCAACAAGAACTGAAAGTTCATGGACTCCTTAATTAATACTTTTAAGGAGCAAAAACAAATTCTATGCATTGGGAAGAAGAAATAGGAAGTTACAAGGTATCAATGATTAAAGAAACCAAAAACTCAACCAGAATATCCAAGAAAAACAAGCAACTTTCTAAGAAATTCATGATCCAAATGCAAAGCCAATGAAGATGTGGCAAAACATGGAACAGGTGGTGCATTAGGGGGCTTCATTTGACCATGAGGTTGGGAACCTTCTCTTTTGAGTGGCAAAGGGCTAATGGCTAGAGAGAAAGGAATACAATTTCAGCTCATGCCATATCATGTCTTGACTCTGCAGTGAGAATAAAAGAAATGCTCATTACTGGCTTGTAACTTTTAGAGTTAACCTAAAAACAAAATAAAGAAAACTTATTAATGATAATAAAAACAGATGTAAATGTTATCACTATTGGCAATAGAAAGACAAAAGATATGGTCAGAAGATGGAAAAGAGACAGAAAGAGGAAGCCTGGATACAGAACAGAGTTGATGCTGCAAGAATGCAGTGTTACAATTGAAAGTTTAAGGCCATGCCATTATTACTTGGAATAAAAAATAAATAAATTAAGCATTCTCAACAGGTGGGGGTATCACTGAGGGAAAAGCCTGCATAAATAATATCTTTGGTTGAAATTATTCCAAAGACTTTTTCTAACTCTGGTATTAATTTCTCTTTAAGCTTCTATTCCTGGAACACTGAAATAATAGCATGATTATGTTTAGGGAACAGCAGTCTAACAGGAAATGTATTTCTGTAAGTGAAAAGGTGATTCTTACCATTGATAAATCATAAATTTGTCTTTTTAATGCAGCCACATCTTCTTTTTGACTTACATGTTTTGATTGTTCTTCTAGCTGAAAGAGCAAATAAAGGTTGTGTGTTTACAAACTTACTCTGAATTGATTCAGTTAACTTTGGGAATATCCCTATATATAGAAATGGGAATTCTAGAAGTCAATTTTCCATAAGAATTTAAGTAATTTAAACATTTGAAAAAGGAGTTTGATTGTCTAATTAATTTTCTTTGAAACAATTAGAAAACCCCTCCTGGAAACCATTCAACTCTTAAACAACCCAATCCGTGCTTTTTCAGTTACATTGCACGTGTCTGGGCCTCTATATTCACCTATAGCTTTATCTGCACTTAACA
>NW_005341321.1:0-264 GCF_000412655.1 Myotis brandtii | reverse complement strand
GGAGGGCGCGCCCGCCTGCGCTCCAGCTGATGCCAGAAGCGCCATCGCTGGGTTCTGGGCGCTGGGCTGGGCGCAGAGGGCAGGATGATGGGAGCCCTGTGGTCTGGGTTGGCTCCTTGGAGAAGGAAGGTGTGTCCAAAGGTATGGCCGTGACTGCGTGAGCGCAGGTCGCCCGCGCTTTAGTTCAAAGACAGGTGTGGTTTGCACACTTTAGGGCGCTTTGGAGTTTGCCTTCTCTGATCCTCATAGGTCCGTGCTCCCATA
>NW_005341320.1:0-576 GCF_000412655.1 Myotis brandtii | reverse complement strand
AGAGAGAGAGAGAGAGAGAGAGAGAGAGAAAGGCTAATACTACCACAGAGAAAGATTTCTATTCTATTACCCAGGCAATATAATTCAAGAGTGGCTGCAGAGCAATTGGAAACTAAGGAATGGGAAGCCATGCAGTTATAGTAAAATGTCAAAGTCTAATGAAATGGGAACAGCACTGCTTTATGGCACCGCCAAGTTACAGGCAGGTGGCAGCTGTAAATATGTATATAAATAAAAATATGGATGAAATGTCAGGCCTTCCAGCTGGCTTGGTGAGAGCACTTTAGTAATATTCTATTTAGGGGAACAATGGAGCCTGACAATTTCCACAGAAAGACATTGTTTGAGAAGGCATCAGCCCCCGTTAGTGTCTAGGTGATCGGAACTACACTAAGATCGGAGAAGAACATGGAGTGCCCTGCGTGTCCCCATTCTGCCTGGAATGGCCAATTGCTTCAGACTCCAGGAGCATTAACTTGGTTCTTTGGCATCGGGATGCAAATGTCTGTCATTCCTGTTACTTTCTTAACAGTACCCCACCCCCCCCGCACACACACACACACACACACACACACA
>NW_005341319.1:0-215 GCF_000412655.1 Myotis brandtii | reverse complement strand
GCCTGCCCCCAGCTGCGCCTCAGAGGCTTGGAGCAGGTGCCCATCTGTGTTGTTCTCTCAGGCTCGGGGCTGTGCCCGGCCTCTCCTCCTGAGCTGGTCATGACCATTATGGAGTCCCAGCCACTGAACCATATCACGTTGGAGTGAGAGAGACAGGCCCGTAATTTGGGGGAAGAAGTCTGAGGATGCTTTGAGAGGGTTGGACCAATACATGT
>NW_005341318.1:0-315 GCF_000412655.1 Myotis brandtii | reverse complement strand
TTAAGTTCTCTAGTTACATGAGTTATTTTTTATTTTTATATAAATTTTCAACATTTTTTCATTTTTGATTATTGTTTTCATAGCTTTTATTGTCATCTTTATACCTATGTTAATTCACTCTATGATTGTATGACCTTATTTCAGAGAAGCAATATATTTTTATGTCCTAATTAGGATGCCAAGTCATTTTATAATACCTTTTTAATATAATTTTTGAACAGTTATTTGCCAATCCCATATAAGGTGTTAGTGATAGAATGGTGAACAGCCTTAAACACTGCTCTCAAGGAATAAGTAGTAAGCAAGATAGGGCTC
>NW_005341317.1:0-495 GCF_000412655.1 Myotis brandtii | reverse complement strand
CTGCCCTTCCCAGCTGTGAATTGTCTCACCAGCTGTGGCTACTTCGCCAATTCCAGTTGGGTGTTATTTGATTTAGATGCTCCTTCTATCTGCTCCAGGATAAGGCTCCTGACATGGCTGCCTATTCAGCTGCCATTTTTTCTCCCTCTCAACCTTAAAGTTTTAAAACATCATTAACGTCATATTTTTCTGAAAAAGTAAAATAATTAGTTAACATTTTTATTCTCCCATAAACAATACAAGAACCATAACTTGCTGTTTAAGTAATTCCAAAAACTCTATGTGGAACTTTTACTTCACATTCCTAAATGTATTTTTAGGTTAATAATATTTTCAAGTATTTTTGTTTGCCATTCCTTCTTGCAAATCACTCTGAGTTAACATTTTTTTATTGCTGAATTTTTTTTAGCAATTTACTAAGAAAGAAACTATGTATATATAAATATTAAGTTAATTATCAGATTTCTTTTTAAAATTTAATTTATTTTGTACACC
>NW_005341316.1:0-677 GCF_000412655.1 Myotis brandtii | reverse complement strand
TGGTCAATTTGCATGTTTGTCTTTGATTAGTGTAGATACTATGAACAATTATATAACAAGTTAGATAACCTACATAAAACTTAAAAATTCCAAGAAATACACAAACTACTGAAACAGACTCAAGAAGAAATAGTAAATCTGAATAGACCTATATTCAGATTTAGCAAAGACACTGAATTAGTAATTTTGAAATTAGTCACAAAGAAAAGCTCAGGTTCAGATAGTTTCACTGGTGAATTCTACCAAATATAGAAGAAGGGAGGAAACTTATCAACTCATTCTATGAGGCCAGCATTACACTTATACCAAAGCCAGACAAAGATGACACAAGAAACAAAATTAGAGATCAATATTTCTTATGAAAATAAATGCAAAAATTATCAAAAGTACCAGCAAACTGAATCCAGTAGCATATTAAAAGAACTATAAGCCATGGTCAAGTGATACTTATGCCAGGAATGCAATGGTGGTTCAACATATACAAATCAATCAATGTAATGCATTACATCAATAGACTAAAAGACAAAAAAACACATTAAACCTTTATTTCAAGTGACGCAGAAAAGTCTTTCATACAATCCACCACCCTTCCATAATAAAAACATTCAAAAAATGTTTGAATGTTTAAAAACATTCAAAAAGAATGGAAGGGAATTCCTCAATCTGAGAAGACATTT
>NW_005341315.1:0-261 GCF_000412655.1 Myotis brandtii | reverse complement strand
CACAGCCCAGGAGAGGATTTACCCTGGAGTGTAAAGAAAATTTGCATGTGGGGCAGCCTTTTCTATAAGTGTAGGACTGAGGTTGGGCTTACCTGGTCTTTCTGAGAACTGTCTGGGGGCATGTCTTCCCTTGACCTCACTCAGCATGCAAATTGAGCTCAGCAGACCACATGGGTCATGAGATTAACTGGTTTAAGGTCAAAGCACAGCCTATAATCTCTTAGCATAAGAAGAAACATGGACTACATGAGCAGGTTACAC
>NW_005341314.1:0-695 GCF_000412655.1 Myotis brandtii | reverse complement strand
AAACCCGAGTGTAAAATAGCGTCTGGTTCCAAGAGAAATACATGACAGCCACACTATCACTTCCCTACCTTGGGTCCAAGGCAGGCATTGCCTATGGATCACCCCTGTATTTCCTAACAGCCTAAAGGTAGCCTAATAATCCTTCTCAACAAAGCTTTCCAAGGAGTCTCCACCAATTCATTAGAATGGTCACATGTGAAAAATCTTACAGGCCGTTCCTGATGCAAGTCCAACAAATGAGGAAACTAAGATCCAAATAGGAGCCAGAATAATAACTTGCTCCGGGACTTGGTAAAACTGAGACCAGCTGGGCCCAACCCCCAGGATTCCTGACCTCCAGCCCAAGGCACGCATCCCTCCAAGTCCCACCCAAAGCAGATGTCTGAGAAGCATTTATTGATGACAATAATGTCAGTTTCCTATGCCTCTGGCATAATCTGCCCTGCACATTTGGGGATCTAAAAGAGAGGAAGACTGGAAGAAATCAATGAAACCTCAATAAGACAAGCCAAGGTTAACTGTCAAGTAATAAGAACATGGAATTTTTCCCCACAAGAATTACGAGAAAGCCACATGGGATCCGCCCCTACTCCTTTAAGCTCAGGTACCACCCTTGATTGGCAGATGGAGTTTGCAATTTTCTCTCCATGCTGCTCCATCGAAGTGTTTGAGCTTGATCCCGAGTATGCCTGCAG
>NW_005341313.1:0-900 GCF_000412655.1 Myotis brandtii | reverse complement strand
CTCAGCCCTTGGACCTTTGACAGAGCTCCAAGTGAGGCGTGGAGTCGATGCCTCAGATTCCTCACCACGTCCACACCAGAAGCAGAGGCCAGAGATGGAGCAGGGGCCTCATTGGGAGTTTTGGAAGTTAGGCAAGGGGACCAGCAGGGGGAGGTGGGCCGACTGCCAATGGTGGCCATGGCACCAAAAGAGCTTAGTGAGCAGAACCTTCAGTGACACAGGGCTGGCATGGGTACCACAGGGGCAAGAGGCAGAGCAATCCTGGCATTAAAATGAAACCAGCTGTGTGGTTTGGAGTGTGTGTAGTAAGTGGAGGCAAAATCTAGCAAATAAGGGGGGTGCCTGGTATGTGCCTGGAGCTGCACCAGGCTCTGGGGATGTGGAGCCAGATAAGACCAGGCCCTGCCCTGTGCTGAGAAAGCTCTACAGCTGTGAGAGCACCTGTGCTGAGGACACAGAGGGAACCGTTATGTGTGCCATGGGGAGTCAGGGAAGCCATTGGAGGAAATGTGACATTTGGGCTGGATCTTGAAAAATAACAAGGAATGTTTCTAGGAGCAGAGGAGAAAGTGAGGAAGGACAGTTTAGCCAGAAAAAAAAAAAACTGTGGGTTCAAGGCATAGATTCCTGAAAGTATGGAAGTGTGATCACTTGCCCATGGCAGGAAAACCCAACAAACATATATAAGGTAAGAAGTATTGACCAGAGTTGATATAGAACCAGAGTTATCCAAAGTAATTCCATTAAACAGAATTCATGTTCTTTAAGTAGACTTTTCCCAGTGTTTCTCATTTGTAATTATTTAAAAAACATGTGGAGGAGATTCATTGTCAATCACTGTGAGGACATTTCAGGTTAAATATACTGAAGATCCTTTTTGCAGGACTTCTCAGAGCGTTT
>NW_005341312.1:0-334 GCF_000412655.1 Myotis brandtii | reverse complement strand
CCTGGCCGCCCCCTAACTGGACCCCTGCCAGCCTGGTTGCCCCCTAACTGGAACCCTGCCAGCCTTGCCGCCCCTTAACTGCCCCCATGACACCCTGGTCACCCCCTGACTGCTCTCCTGCCAGCCCGATTGCCCCTAACTGCCTCTGTCTCGGCCCCTGTCACCGTGGCTTTGTCCAGAAGGAAGTTCAATGTCCGGAAGATGTCCGGTTGACCCAGTCTAATTAGCTTATTATGCTTTTATTAGTATAGATTAGCTTCAAGTGTACAACATAGTGGTTAGACAATTATAACTTATAAAGTGATCCCCCTGATAATTCTAGTACCCACCTGGC
>NW_005341311.1:0-391 GCF_000412655.1 Myotis brandtii | reverse complement strand
GTCTTCCATTCAGTGAGAGGGAAGAGATGGAACATGCTTTATATGGATTCACTGATGAAAAGAAATGAGGATTCGCACTATCATCATGGTTGCTAACCTAATAGGTACTATTCAGTGAATACCTAGGCTGTAAACACACACCATCCAGGGAATTTCATATACTGTCAAAATTAATCCTGTAGCAAAACCTAGAAGTGTAATCCCCATTTTACAGATTAAGAAACTGAAACTTGAAGGCAGTGAAGTTATATCTGTTCTATTACTTATCCATTGTACTGGGTGCCTTAATAACAAATAAGTTAATTCTTTCAAACTACCAAGAAAATAATATTTCCAGATAGTCAAAGCAAATTCGCCATGACTTACTTAGACATATGCAGTTAAAGCAAAA
>NW_005341310.1:0-307 GCF_000412655.1 Myotis brandtii | reverse complement strand
ATCACTAAGGATCAGTTACTAAGGGGGCTTTGTACACACCCCCTATCCCTTCCCTCACCCCCAACCCTCCTAAAATAAAACCCACACACAGGCAATGCTTCAGGAGGATTACTGTGGAGGCAGGAAAATATGGCAAAGAAGTAACACCGTCAGAGTTACGGAGATGTGGGTGAGGAATTGTAACTTATGAGTTGATAACTGTGCATGTGTGTGCTAAAGCGAGGAGAGAGGAACAGAGACTCTTCTTCCATTTCTATGAAAGATCAACTGCTATAGGATGATGTCCCCAGGGAAAGAGGCTGCAGCA
>NW_005341309.1:0-589 GCF_000412655.1 Myotis brandtii | reverse complement strand
GACTCAAAGAGCAAAGTTAAGTTTAGCAAAATTTTTCAATCACTATCATCGCCTTTGTCTACATCATCAGAATTTATGAATGCATATGTGGATTGTTCTATTTTATTTTTTTAAAATTTTCAATGAAAAAGTTTACCTCCCTTGAAGATTGCATATAAAAACAAACACTAAAGCATGAAAGAAAGTTAAATGCATATTACTAAGTGAAAGAAGCCACTCTGAAAAGGCTACCTACTGAATGATTCCAACTATATGTCCTTCTGAAAAAGGCAAAACTATGGAGACAGTAAAAAGATCAGTAGTCACCAGGGGGTGGGGCAGGGCATTGAGAAGGATGACTAGGCAAAGCAAACAGGATTTTTAGGGCAGTGACAATACTCTGTGATACTATAATGATGGATACATGTCTTATACTTGTTGAGGCTCATAGAATGTATGCCAAGAGTGAACCCTAATGTAAACTAAAGACTTTGAATGATTATGATGTTTCAATGTAACTTCATCAATTGTAATAAATGTTTCCTTCTGTTGGGAGAATTTTAATAATGGGGGTGCTATGCATGGAAGGGGTCACTGAGTGTGTGAAGTC
>NW_005341308.1:0-766 GCF_000412655.1 Myotis brandtii | reverse complement strand
AGACTCCCCTGCGGCCCTGCAGCTGAATCCTGATGTCAACCTGGGGTTCACTAAACTTTACTGGAGCTGCTTCCCACACCCCCACCCCCTACCCCAGGACCACACTGCCTGCAGCAGGGTGCCCCTTCAGCCTCCTGACAGGTGGGTGGCTGGGGAAAGCCAAGTGGGGTGAGGGCTGCAGGGAGCCATGGAGGGGCAGGGGGCCCGGAGCCAAGTTCCCAGGGGTCTAAGGAGAGCGCCAGACAGGAGCCTGGACTGCAAAGAAGGAAGAGGAAGCGGCCACGGGGAGCTCTTCCGATCCCCCTGCACGAACACCCTACCCCAGCTCCCACACCCCCAGGGGGACAGGGGGAAGACCACAGCCTGCACTTCCGACTCCTGATCTCTTCCCCCACCTCCCCCACGAGAGGCGCCCCCAACAATAGCACACCAGCGATGACCCATCAGTGCCCCCAAGGCACCCGGGCCCGTGGCCCGACACTGCCAGGCCCTCTCTGCTGGGGCCAGCCACGCCTCTCCTCCCTACAACTCCAGACTCAGGTGGAGGCAGGCCCGAGCGGCTCCCCCCAGGGTCAGACCCATCCCCCCCACAACAACAGCGGCACAGTTTCTGCAGTGGAAGCCACTGAACCTTGCCTGTAGCACGGCTAAACCCACTCTCTTAGCCTGGCCCAGCCCTGGCCTGGCCCCTGCCCCGCTCCAGGAGATTGGAGCCCCACCCTGAGCACGTACAGCTGTGAAAAGGCCATGTACAATTTAAAGAATG
>NW_005341307.1:0-1648 GCF_000412655.1 Myotis brandtii | reverse complement strand
GTATGTGTGTGTGTGTGTGTGTGTGTGTGTGTTTTATCACTCATTCAAATAAAGATGGAAGTAAAGTCCCTAATCTATCCATTTTATACAATTGTCTCAGAAAAAAAAAACATTTTTAATGAATTTCATAGAAATAGGAAAAAATCAGCAAATCTACTTTTTTCTTCTCACTGTCATCTTGTACCAAGTTGACAATTGTTTTTGCAAACAAGAAACAATATTTACAATCCTTTAACATATCCTCATATAGCTGATTAAAAAGCCATGTCTTCCCTGGATAGCTCTATTAGCAGGGTCAAGGTATGAAAGAAGATGAATTATGGGAAACATTTCATTCCATGAAGATATTCAGCATTTGGGACTCTAACAGGTTTAAATGACAGCACAGATTTCATTATCACTGAAATTTCCCCCTCCAATGGAGATACATTTTCTTTGTTCTTCATCTTTCTTCATACATACTCCTTGCTCTCTTAAAACAAGCAAATAAATAACACCAAAAATATCACAAAAAGTCAAAATATACTTGTCTGTTGTCCCTAATATCTATCTTTTTCTTCTTCCTGTATCTAGAAAATGAAGGGAAAATAAGAGGGACATCTTATTTTTCCTGGAAAAGTGAACAATTCTATCAGACTGCTGCTTTGGAAGGGAAAATTACTCAGCTGTTTCTGCTTTATATGCAGCACTTGGAAAATGGAATGAAGGATATGAAGTGAGGTATCTTCAGACTCTCCTCTCAATTTGTTCAGATTCCCAAGGGATCTGACTCACATGAATCCAGTGACCATGTTGAAACCTGGAACCACACTTACTAACAAGTCTCCCCCATCATCCTTGATGATTATCTTTCCTTTGCCACCATCAGTTTAGAATAGGGATTTTCTTAACCCCAAAGACTGTTTTAGGGACATAAAATGCTTCCCTTTCTTTCTTACAGTTACCCCTTTAAAATATCTTCTGCAAAGTATATTGAATGTTCTGCTTACATTAAAGAATGTTTACTTTCAATGTATGGAGATCTATGATGACAAACAATGTCAAATAGGAAAATTGAACTCAGCTTTCCTAACTGAATCAATAGCTCATGTATTTGCTTCCTACAAATGTGCATAGAGATCTAGTCAGTATCACAGACCTCCACTTTCCCCTACAAACCCCAGCGCCCCCTTTTCAGGTTGTTTATACTTTCTAGAATTCAGTGTTCTCTTCCTTCTTATTATCCTGTTTTAGAGGAAGCAAGATCATTTCTGGCCTGGTTCCCAGGTGTGACCCTGCTAATATTAAGTCAAATTTTCTTTTTTCTTCTTCAGGAGGATGTGAAATGTATAGAATAATTTAATATTTTGCCAAAAACATACATATTACATGTCATATCATATATCATATCATATTTCTTACCAGGAGATTCTCAGATTAGTTTCCAAAGAGGTAACTTTGATTGTAAGTACCGTAACTACAATAAAATAATATAGTGATGATGAAAGTAGAGTGGAATTAACTATATTGTTCAAATACTAACCAAAAGTTAGTTGCATTGGACAAAATATAAAACAAAGGAAAAGTTATTAATAGGAACTTAGGTGACATATCATATTAATAAAAAAGAAATAAGTATTGCCGAAACCGGTTTGGCTCAGTGGATAGA
>NW_005341306.1:0-833 GCF_000412655.1 Myotis brandtii | reverse complement strand
CATGGCCCAGCGATTTCTATCTTTTTAAAATCATATTCTTTGGAATCATACTTGCTTTCCTACCTTTCTTCACTCTCTTGCCTTCACATTAAGTCCCAAGAATAAAATCCAAGGTAGTCATCATGCACTGTACTGGCCTCTACTCAAGGATCTAGGGGAGGCTAGTCAGGTTCAGTGAGGTCTGAGGCTCTTTGGCTCATTGAACTGTTTAGTATGAGTACTATTTTTTACTATTGTGTAATAAAAGTAAATGTTTTCTAAAATGAACAGTAAAAAATGTAGAAAAGTATATAGGCTTCCAGGACACATACTCATGGGGACTTTACAGCTAAGAAGTCATTTTGCTAAAAATAAATAAATAGTGTTGTGAAGCGCCATTTATTATTAGCACAGCACGAGCACAGGGGAGTCACCAGATGAATGTTTGATGACAGTTTTCTTTCAGGAACTGCCCACGTCTTTCATGAAACAACTATCATCAAAAAAAATCATTTCTTATAAAAGAATAATTTGAAAGAAGAAAGAACAATCTGAGGACTGAAAGGCTGCAAGTGTGAAACTAAAGTTCACTGAATTGTTCATAAGAATTTCAGGCACAATAAAGATTTTATACCCAAATATATTACAAAGAAATAGATGTAATGCTACATTAAAAGGTTACCACCCTAGGTTCATTTGCCTCTGTCTTTTTTTCCATACCCAAAGCCATAGCCTTCCCTTAAACAGGGGGCTAACCAGGTCTTACATCCATGTAATAGTCCCAAGTTTGATATTTGCAAAGTCATTTGGTGCCCTAGACCCCACTGTTCATGATGGGAACCTGAGCTGCACAG
>NW_005341305.1:0-258 GCF_000412655.1 Myotis brandtii | reverse complement strand
CCTGCCTGCCTGATTGCCCCCAAGTGCCCTCCCCTGCAGGCTAGTTACCCCCAACTGCTCTCCCCTGCTGGCCTGGTCACCCCCAACTGCCCTCCCCTGCAGACCTAGTTGCCTCCAACTGCCCTCCCCTGCAAGCCCAGTTGCCCCCAGCTGCCCTCCCCTGCAGACCCAGTTACTCCCAACTGCCTTCCCCTGCAGACCTGGTCACCCCCAACTGCCTTCCCCTCCTGGCCTGGTCACCCCCAACTGCCCTCCCCT
>NW_005341304.1:0-340 GCF_000412655.1 Myotis brandtii | reverse complement strand
AAATCAACCAAATGGCCGAACAGCACAACGACTGTCTGGATGACCACACTATGACAGGCACTGGTGTCAGGCCAGCCAAGGTGGATGAGATTGGTTGGGGGACCCCACCATCAGCCCACAATCGCCCTGCCGAGGGAGGCCCAGGCCACAGGCTGGGGTGCTGCAGCGGGTGGGCAGGGCCTCCCTCTGCGGGAGGGATGGATCACAGAGCCCCAGAGTACCCAGCCAGCAGTGCTGAGGGGGGTGGGTGGGGCCTCCCTGGGTGGGTGGGGCCTCCCTCTGCAGGGCGATCTATCACGGGGCTCCAGGACTGCAAGAGGGCTCAGGCTGGGTTGAGGAA
>NW_005341303.1:0-316 GCF_000412655.1 Myotis brandtii | reverse complement strand
GCATATGCAGAAGGCAACTGATCGATGTTTCTCACATTGATGTCTGTCTCCCTCCCTACCTCCCTCCCTCCCTCCCTTTCTCTAAGTACGTTCTCCGGTGAGGAAAAAAAAAAAAGTCTTAATGTTCTCATGTGTAAAATGGGATGTTAACAGTAATGGCACTTCCCTCATGGGGTGGTTGTGCATATTAAATGAAAAGGTGCATGTAAAACTCAGAGCGCAGTGTACACACTCCATGTTGTTAGCTATCACTGACATGTTAAAGGTAATCACTGGGCGGCAGGAGAGGACACTTCTTTTGTGGATTGCAACCCTG
>NW_005341302.1:0-244 GCF_000412655.1 Myotis brandtii | reverse complement strand
GAGCACATTCTTACATTTTTAAATGGTTGCGGGGGGAGGCGAGGGGATCAAAATAAAAGTAAAACTTCATGTTAACATGGAAATCACACGAACTGAGTGGTTTTACTGGAACGCAGCCATACTGAGTCACTTCAGCATGGCGTATGGCTGCCTTCTCACTACGAACGCAGAGCTGAGGAGCTGGGACAGGGCCACGTGGCCCACAGAGCCTAGATCCCTGCTTCCTCGCTGCCCTCACAGAAAG
>NW_005341301.1:0-204 GCF_000412655.1 Myotis brandtii | reverse complement strand
AGCCAGTGGTCCCAGATTGTGAGAGGGATGCCCGACTTCTGACATCCCCTGAGGGGTTTCAGATTGGAGAGGGTGCAGACCGAGCTGAGGGACACCCCTCTGGTGCATGAATTTGTTGCACTGGAACACTAGTACTATATAATAAAAGCCTACTATACTAAGTGTCTGACTGTTCAACCAGTTGCTATGACGTGCACTGACCAC
>NW_005341300.1:0-843 GCF_000412655.1 Myotis brandtii | reverse complement strand
TGATATTTTAGATATATCTTCTTTGTTTTGGTTATAATAATAATAAGCAATAACAGTAAATTTATTATAGGTAGCATGTTTATCCTATTGATGGCAAAATATTATCATCTCTAATTATTTTGGTTTATTTTATTGAGACACAAGAAATAAAAGTTGTACTATCCATTAAAGAGCACATATTATTTTCATTTTAGAGCACTTTATATAAAACCACTGGTTCTTTATTGGCTTCCAAAAATGTTAGTTTATCAATGATAGTTATCCTTGACATAACACAGCATATTATTACAATCAAAATGTATGACTCCTAAAGACACTTTTAAAATGAGGGTGGGGTGCTTTAAAAAGTTGTCTTAAGCATGAGACATTAACTCAACACAAAAATAAAATTAAGAAATAGTGAATCAGAATAAAAAAAGAACATCATTAACGTTGTCCAAATAGCAATTGTGATCATTTGACAGAGGTTGTGTGAATATTATATAATACTCTTCTTTATCATTCTACAACCAACATGGATCTTATTAAATAAAACATATCTATGACAGTTCCCTATAAAGTCCTACACGTAATTTTTTTCTGTATAACATCAAATATTCTATTACAGAACTATAAATATGCCGTTTTCATGAGCTGTATATCTGACCTTGAAAATCAGGCTGGAATTCAAAGTTATTATATTTCAACGACCTGAAAGGATGCCATGAAAATATAGAGTCTCTTGTTACTGCCTGATTGCTACTTTTGATAGGGCAGTCATGAAAATAAATGCTGCATGGTATTACCAGTACTTAAATGAACCTACAAGGCTCTAAAAAGAGCCACTTGGAAGAAAAAAAGAGA
>NW_005341299.1:0-210 GCF_000412655.1 Myotis brandtii | reverse complement strand
CAGTCAGATTCCTGAAGGGCGTCCGGCCAGGGAGTGCGTGTCTGTCCTCCTGCCTTCACGGAGCCCAATATGCTTCAGGTCTGCCAAGACAAAGGAGGACTTTGCCCCAGATTTCCCTCTCGAAACTTTCTTCTACTATCCAATGTGTCCTGCCTTGTAAAGCTCAATCGTCCTTTGTCAAATTCTTGACACACTGGAAGTTATGGAGGG
>NW_005341298.1:0-1582 GCF_000412655.1 Myotis brandtii | reverse complement strand
TTACTCTCAATCTACTGAGTCAGAAACTAGGGGTTGGGGCCTGGGAATCTGGGCGGTAGCCACTTGTCCAGGTACCGTGACAGTGTAATGTGTGAGAACCAATGTTCTGTACAAAGGAGTAAAGCGTGAGGCAGTGGTCCTAAAACGGCTGCACATCAAAGTGGCCTGGGACATCTTTAAAAAAAAAATTAGTGATATTTAAAAAATACTGATACCTGGATCCCAGATCCCCCAAATGTGATTTAATTGATCCTGGTCATAGCGCGCACTCTGGGATTGTTAACAACTTCCCAGGTGAGTCTAACATGCAGGCAAGTTTGAGAAACTGATGCAAAGGCAGTATCGAGCAAATTCCAGAGCTGGCCTCACCAACAGCTCTGGAATTTGCTCGAGCTGAATCATTTTCATCCTCCCTGTCCCCATGTCCTCCAGGTCATCACTACTAATACCACATTTTTTGTCTCTCATCCCTTTTCTCTTTCATGATCTCAAGGAATGCAAAGTGCATCATCAGGAATTAAGCAAATGCATGTTCTTTAATTCATGGTTTGCTATTGATTTGAGGTCCCAGAATTATTAAAGTTATCTTGCAAGTTTTTCTTTAGTAGAGACACAAATTATTTTCAATAAGAGGAAAAGAACACCTCAAAGGTTCTGGTTTATCCCACTGTTAGACATTAACTAGTTTTGTATCTATCCCAGCAATCTATTCCTAACCTGCCTTTATTAAACTTTCTTATAAATACCTATCTTTTCAAATGTTCTTTGGGCTGGTTTTAACACCTTATTGTTTCTCTCAGCAGTTAATGAGTTGAATAAATCTTTGACACATGTTCATTTTATATTTGTCTGAGCGTTATGATGTTATCTTTTCAAAATTATTCTCTAATAATGGGATGGAATTTTTCATCAACTACAGAAGAATAGAGTTTATTTGATTCTGAGAAATAAAAAAGGGCATTTAAACTGATGTTGGAGACTGCAATTCACAGCCTCTGCAATCCTCTTAAATTCTAAGAAAAAACAATTTCTTTGTCATGCTCTTCTGGGGGAAGGAAGGAAATAAATCCACCAATAGCCACCTAACTTCTTTCTGTGCACTTACAAAAGCCTGATCTCTGGTCTCCAGGTTGGAGAGATTAATATTTAACTACCAGGTGTGGTAGTGATGGCAGCAATGGTGAAACATTGAGACTGGAGTAAAAGATTTATTCTGAGAGCAAAGGATACAGGTCAGAGCCCTGGTAACAAATGCTTTGCTGAGAAATATCTCAGATTGAGCATTCACGGATATGATGGAATTCCAACAAAACCCTCAAACATTGTTCAAGTATGATTTAATCTGGTTCTTGACATATAGAGTGTAATGCAATTAAATATAAGTTTAATCTAGTAAATTAAATTTATTTGTAAATATATGTGCCATTTATCATGAATAGCTTATTTATTTTAATTTTTATATATCAATGCACAGACACATGTGTATGTACATATACATATGGAAGTGTTATGGTAAGTTTGACTTCATGCTATTTTTCATCTTCATATTTACTTTAGAACATGAAGGGACAGGCTTGGGTTA
>NW_005341297.1:0-955 GCF_000412655.1 Myotis brandtii | reverse complement strand
ATGTCACCTAACCTCGGAGAAAACAGTACTTTCTTCATCTTCATTCACTCTGCACTAAAGAACCCATTTCCCTTTTACACTCCCCCGACCCACCGCAAAGAACACACACATAAAACCTGCCTCTCACTCTACCAGGAAGTGATCCTCACATCCTGGTTCTGAAAGTGGGATCCCTGAACCTCTGCAAAGGAATCCTCAGGGTGATGTTAAAACGCAGATTCAGATCCCGGCCCCAACCAGCTCCTTCTGAACCAGAAGTTCTGATGTGTGACTTGGGGAGCTGCATTTTAATAAGCTCGCCCCACCCCACGCCAGGTGATCCAGATATACAGCAATGTTCCAGAAGTACCACTCCAATGCTGGGGGCCACCCAAGATTGATCCATCAGCACTGGGGGGAGGAGGGGAGTATTGCAGCTCTCATTTATTTTCTAAAAAAGTGAAAAAATCATTGGCTGGGTTGAGGGGAGAGGCAATTAACTGGTTCATTTAGAAGGGGCACAAGAGAGCCTTTAGGACTGAAAGAAATATTCTTTATCTTGACCATGGTGGTTACGAGAGTGTATCCCCTTGTCAAGGCTCTTCAACTGTACCTTTAAGTGGTACGTTTTACTGTATGTAAATCATACCTCAATAAGGTTGATTTTAAAGTTTTATTAAAAGGTAAAAATGTATCAAATGTTTAATATACAAATTAAGAGTTATGCCCGACTGAAGTGGCTCAGTTGGTTGAGTATTGTCCTGTGCACCACAATGTTCAATCGCAGGTAAGGACACATAGGGAAGGTAACCAACCAATGTCTCTCTCTCTCTCTCTCTCTCTCTCTCTCTCTCCCCCTTCCTCTCTCTAGGCATGTCCTCAGGGTGAGGATTAAAAAAAAAAAAGACATATACATTATTAAATAAATATATACATAAATAGTGGCTCAGTGCACAAAATTCATGCACATTAAAAG
>NW_005341296.1:0-842 GCF_000412655.1 Myotis brandtii | reverse complement strand
AAAATCAATAAAATATATTTTAAAAACAACAACAAAACATGCTCCCATCTTCACTCAGGAAATTCCCAGGGACTTAGGAACTCTGTGTCAGGAACCAGGACAAAGACCAAGTGAGAGATTTCTTATTGCATCACAGGCTACAATCCAATGACTTCCCCTTGAGAACGCCCTCTGGCTCTCTCGCTTGCTCCAGAGAAAGCCGGTTGCCATGTTGTGAGCTGCTCCATGGAGAGGTGCCGATGGCCGAGAACCGCAGCCGGCCTCTGCCAGCAGCCACTGAGGAGCCGAGAGCTAGTCCAGCAGCCTGGACACAGCTACGTGAGAGCCCTCGGCAGCAGGACCTCCTGCCCAGCCAAGTATTGAGTGGACCCTCAAGTTCCCCTCTGTCCCTCAAGAATCGGGGCAGGTTTGGGAGCGGATGATACCAAAGGCTGCTGGGCCCTTAGGAGAGAGCCCAGGCCTCACTGGCCGGGAGGGGTGGGTTTTTTTCTTTTTGTTGTTAATCTTCACCCGAGGATATTTTTCCATTGATGTTTAGAGACAGTGGAAGGGAGAGGGAGAGACACACAGAAAGAAACATTGATGTGAGAGAGACACATTGATATGTTGCCTACTGCATGCACCCCAACCAGGGCCAGGGATCGAGCCTATAACCAAGGCATGTGCCCTTGACCGGAATTGAACCCGGAACCCGTCAGTCCACAGGCCGACGCTCTATCCACTGAGCCAAATTGGTAAGGTGAGGGGTGGTTTTTGCACCCAGCAAAGCAGGGAGGCTGTGGGAGGCTGGGACTTGGACCTAGACCAGTGGTTCTCTATCTTGGCTGCACATTAGAATCACC
>NW_005341295.1:0-545 GCF_000412655.1 Myotis brandtii | reverse complement strand
AAAGTTTCTCCCAATCTCATGTTGTTTGTCCCTATGGCTTTACTGTCCTTCTTCTTGGCGCTGTGACTGTACTTTTGGTCCCACTTCAGTTTCTAAGTGCTTCTTGCTACGTCAACAAAAAGCTTTCTCCTTGCAGTTTCATCGTATCGAATCTCTTCACCGACTTCTCTCATGTTGAAGGAGGGACCTTTGTTTTCATTGTTAACTGTAGGTTTTTGTGTTTCCTAGATATAAAACAATTTCACTGTCTGAAGGATATAGGCTCAGCACTTCTCCTTGTATTTACTTCCTTAAGTCCTTTTATTTTCTTATTGCAGTTCTAGAACTTTCAAGAAAAGATTCTCTAACAATGGACATGCTCACCTAGTTTTTGATAGAAATGGTTTTCGTGATCTGGGACTGAAAATAACACTTGCTGTTGACTGTTGATAACTTTAACTAATGTCTTTTAATTCCTGCTTTTGCTTTAGTTGTAATCGCTAATGACTTGGATCATTAAAAAAATATATTTTTTTTCTTTAATTCCTCAAAGGAATGGATTATGT
>NW_005341294.1:0-293 GCF_000412655.1 Myotis brandtii | reverse complement strand
AGGAACTAAAGGTATCATTTGGAAAGAGAGAGATAATTCAGTGATTTAGCCATAGCTCCAGGAATATTAAGGTTTTTTAAGGTACAGGGTGATAATAACCCTTTTTTATCTTTCTGGAGGACAAGCAGGAGATTCAGTTGATGTAGAAAGATTTCTTGGCTTTCTTGGTGGTGGGTACAGGTAATCATAGGAATGACTGTGGAATCGCATTCTGAGCTGACCTTAAAAATGGGTCCTAAATGGCTGCTATCTGAGGAATTCACATGGACTATGTACAGGCCAAAGTTTAGGCT
>NW_005341293.1:0-1219 GCF_000412655.1 Myotis brandtii | reverse complement strand
TTTTTTTTTTGAGGGGGAGGTAGGTTTGTTTTTGCCCATCCAATCATCCAAGAATAACGACTGAGGTTTTTGAATCATCCTACCAGGGTCCGAGTGCAGTCAGGGTCATCGGACAGAGTATGAACAACCTCCTAGGCTAGAGCCATCTCAGGTCTGTAAAAAAGCAACTCTTCAAGAGAGAGTTTGGAGTCTAAGTTAAAATCCTGTAAAGGGCAAGGAAGTATTAAGCCTTTGCATAATCCTTTAGCACTGCTTACTTACATGGAGCTGCTGATTTAAATAATGTGGAGAAAATATCTTCGGAACTATTTTCACAGCATTCCATTTGATTCCGTCACATTAAGCCACAAGGCAATTGGCTTCAAAATCAGCACATCTACCTTCCATGTCTATCTCCATCATGTTCTCTTATTAAGATGCTCTTGCAGGGTTAATAAAGTGTTTGTATTTAAATTGTTCTATCTGTCAATCAAATGTAGTCTCCAGTCAATCATATATGTAGCATAAGACAGAAGAGGAGCACAAAGCAGCTAAAATGACTTGGCTGGCACAATGTGTATGAAATCTATGCAGGGAACAGGTTAAATTTATATTTGTTATACTTGGTTAAGTTTGGAATAGAAAGTTTGTCCTCTTAAACCAGCCACTAGCTAACTCTGATGACTCCACCATTTTACCTCTTCCCTTTAGGACTTATGTAAATACATATATGAAGACATCTCTCCCACTCGGGTTACTGTAGTGGGAGAGTGCAAATATAATGTATCTGTACATTATACAATATTACATTATTACCTTCAATATCATCAATAGAATCTATTATGTGAGTATATAATACATAATTTAAGAAATTCCCAGGTGAGTCCAACCATGTTAAAGATGTATCACGACTCAGGATTGTTTATGCCATGCTTACCTCTTAATAATTGACTTGAGTAAATTACATCAATTCTTTGTGTCTCATTTTCTTTATCTGCAAAATGGAATGTGGCTTCTCTGCCCTCATGCCTCTCTCCCCCCAATCAACTTTCATTACACAACCACTGTTGTGATTTTTGTAAATATACATCAGGTCATATCACCCACATGACTTGAAATCCTTCAGTAACTCCTGTCACCACAAAAAACAAGCTCAGAGTCCCCAGACTGATCCTAGAATACCTTGTGATTTGTAATCTGTCATTTTATGTTCCATATTCTCAACGCATGCACATACACA
>NW_005341292.1:0-1279 GCF_000412655.1 Myotis brandtii | reverse complement strand
ATGAAAACGAAGTACTAGAAGTAAATCTCTCCTCACCAGTTAACTACAGGTCCCGCTTCCAGTAACCAGTGGTTTAAGTTCTTAAGGCCCTGAAAAGCATTATTACTCCTCAGTAGCAGAATTCTCATTCTGTCTGCTTCCTCCCTCCCCCACCATCCACTGCTTCCTTCCCCACTGAGTCTCCTGGGAGAAAAGCACCTGGGAGAACTATTTGGATGCAGGTGAGGGAAACTGGTAGCTCCTTGAATTTCAGGAGAGTCGGTGATTTCAGGCCTTGCCAGTAGGTGGCATTACAACTTCCTTATCTCTGCAGTTCAAATATTTGGTCTAGTGACCCCTTTATACAATTTAAAAAATGAGGACTTCAAAGAACTTTTGTTTATGTGGGTTATATTTATCAATGTTTAGTATATTTAAAGTTAAAAATGATAAATTCTTAAAATAATAAACCTATTACATGTTAACATGAATACCATCTTAATGAAAAATAACTTTTCCAAAATAACAAAAAATAAGTGGTGTCATTGATTTACATTTTTAAAAAATCCAGTGTCTGCCTTAGTAGAATTTGACAGGATTCTCATATGCTTCATTTAGTCTGTTTAGATGTGTTGTTTGAATATAGTATATGAAGGAAATCTGGTCTCCTAGTTATATAGGTGGAAAAGGAAGGTGTATTTTAAGGTTGTTTTTTTTCAAATAATTGTGGAATTAATCTTTGATATTACATCAAAACTCAATAAGTGGAAGTTTCTCAAAAGATTAGCTGCAATGTGGAATCTGAAACCACATCAATGAAGTTTTTGTACTCTGGTTAAAATCCATTGGTATATCCATCTTAGGATGGATCTTTTAACTCTGCATGAATGTAAAACACCTTGCACTGGGCGCACTCTGTCCCGCGAGCATGCCTGCACCTTTTCCACCCCCTTCCCATTCCCCCACTGGTGGGCATCTCCTAAATTCTAAGGGACCCCATGAGACTGCAACCAGGGGAGTGATGGACATTGGCATCTTCCCAGGCTTAAGCCCTGAACCTGTCTCCAATGTTCTCCTTTCTCTGACTTTCCAGTGAGCTGACAGCAGTCCCTCCTGTTGCTTCTGTCCTAAGCCTCTCCTTGTTTCACTGCCCCCAGCGTTAATAAATGTACTCTCAAAATAAAAAATAAAATAGCCTTGAGTTATTGGTCATTTGGAAAATACCGGTTCACTGTTATGCAAATCTTTCAAATGTTGACACACTGACACATTTCATTGTACAACATCAAAACATCCTAAT